>NW_027529424.1:8490619-8503844 GCF_008692635.1 Crocuta crocuta | reverse complement strand
CCCACCTCCCCTCAGCCCTCAGTTTGTTCTCAGCATTCAAGAGTCTCTCATGATTTGCCTCCCTCCCTCTCCCCCACTACTTCCCCCTTCTTCTCCCCCACGGTCCTCCGTTAAGTCTATTCAGACCCTTTGCCCCTTTTCAAAATAGGCGTTTAGAGATAGTTCCTTATTTTCGTTACCTTTTTTTGCTTATTTTAATGATGATATGCCTACGTTTCACGTTTACCTTTCAATCTTGCCTATAGAGGCGTCTATTCTAGAGGATCTATTCTATTTATTGTTTTGCTCTTATTAGCAAATTGGTGGTTGTCTTCAAGACAACAAGTGATCGTAATTTGGAATGAACATGCAAAGAGGGACACAGTGTCTGTGAGCAGAGAGTTAAGGAAAATTTGGGTTGAAAGAGAAGTAACAACACAGCCAATATTTTCCGTTTCGTAATGCTCAAGGCATAAGCCCTAATCATTATTGTTTTTGGTGAAATAAATATTATGAATCCATAATACGTCATGTAGTATTCTCAACTATGCCTTTATAATAAAAAATTCTTTGAAAAGGGAGATGAAGTTCTATTTAATTCAAATATTTCAGACAATTCAAAATGTTTTGTATGCAGACGACAGGATGCTCGATCAGTCTAACGACACCTTGTGAAAAAACACTGTAGTCTCGGTACCTGCATATATTTTGTTACAGGGAGGGGGGAGGTGTTTGTATAATTTAAAGGTATGTTTAAATATAAAGGCATTTTATTCCCAGTCTCCCAGGTAACGAAGAAAAAAATCATTAGTGATATTTTGAGATCTTGACTTTAAAGAAAAAAGGGACTGAGAAAAATAGTGGTGATCATTCATTGTAAACAAGCTGACGCAGGCATACACACACACACACACACACACACACACACACACATACACACACACACACACCGCAGTTAGCCACTTGCTGTTTTAAATAACACGATCTGGTCCACGTCCAGAGCTGATGTGTGCAAAGCTGGAATCCATTCCGGGCTGGGTTGAGACCTCTCTTCCTTGGCATATTCATTTTGAAACAAGTCCTCTTTGGTGTCTGTCTTGGGGCCAAAGCTATAAAATAAAAAGCTCAGGAGATGTTGTTAGCTATGTTTCCTGTCTTGTGGTTCTGCAGAGCAAGAAAGAACAGCAAGTCAGATGGACAGATATGAGCAGAGAGGACAGACAGAGAAAGAGGTCTGTCCTCCCTCGGACTCCTGGTCCTTGGGCTTCCTGTGGTCCACGTGCACCCCCCTCCTCAGGTTCTTAAAGATCTGTCAGTATTCTCAGGATGATTTGTTCTCTCTTTAAGCCAATTTGAGGGTTCATTTTTGTAAGATAAATTTAAAACAATGTTAGGATGTACTTGGATATATGAATATATCCAAAATGTGTGTTCCAATTGGGAAGACTTGAAGACTCATCTGAAAAGAAGTGAAATGTCAGCTCATTCAGTAGACAGTGAATTGGGAAGACACCTAGGAAGTTACGCTATCTTTGACTAGCCCAATAAACAGCACAACGACCAGAGGTACTTGTCAGGACCTGGTTTTGAAAAAAGAACCACAGACAGAAGACACACAAAGGCATTTAACGTGGGTCTCATATGGTTTAGGACTTTTTTTTCCACGTGACATTTTCAGATAAGAGCAGTAGATGCCTGACATTTAAGAGGGACAATTTGCAAGAGATGTATCTAGAAACCCTTCAACTACTCCCCTCCTGAAACTCGACTCTAAAATATGCTCTTCTCAGCGTCTTTGCCAATGCAACAAAGCTGATAATATCTACGCCCTGAATTTACTGCATGGGCAAAATGAGATTGTGTCCTATAGGGACCCAGACAGGGCTAAGGTGAGGGCAACGCTGGCGACCTGAGTCACCTGCCCTCGGATCAAAACTCTGTGAAAGGACTGTTAGAATGTCATGGCTTTCATGAAGCACATATGGCTTAGTTGAAGGATGAGTGTTCACTCCATGAAGTCAAGTCTGCACCGTGATTTAGAATTTATAAAGACTCCACAGGTTTCTAGATGTGGGCCATTGACACCTTCCATGCTGTGTAGTGCCTCTCTCTAAGTGGGCCACCTCCCATGTACAGGTCTAACTCTTGCAGGTAGGATGAGGCTGCCTCATAGTTTTCTCTGAGAGTAACATGTTGGGTGCATTGGAGGGGGGCATTATTCACATCATGGTGCCAGAGAACCACGAGAGAACCACCATGAAATCCTCTGAATGGAACCAGGATGGTGATGTGCACGAATGGGAAAATCTGCTTCCTCATGGGCATTCTACTGGATCTTTGTATTAGTCAATGCGAAATGGGATACCCCTTCTCCCTGTGCATTTGCAGAGTTACAAATGGAGGAATCGGAGTTCACTTTCATAATTATAGTCCTAAGGCACTTCTGTGTGTTGAATGTATGATCTTCCAAACTAGCCCATAACTGTATTGAGATATGTGCCAATCCCACACAGTCTCAAGGTGGCTCCTTGAAAATTATATGGTGTGATTTTGTGTCTATTCTGCTGCATATATTCCACTAGGTTTTTTTTTCTTCGAAGAGTTCTAAGGTTAAGGGTGTTACATGAGTATGCAAGAGTGTAAGAATTCTATACTTATTGCAACACTGAATTTCTATTTTGGTGCTTTAATCCAGCCACAGCTGTGCAGGATCCAGTTTCTGGTAGGGGAAAAGTCAACCTCAATGTCAGAGGATCGCCACTCTGCTCCCGGCCCTATGGGACTTTTAAATCCTTGCATTTACTCTGTTCTTGTCTTTCCTGCATTACACTCAATATTTATTTAAATATATTTAATTATAAGTGTATACACTTATAATTATAAGGACAAATCCTCCAGGAATTCTCAGTCTCTACTCTTTGGGCCATTGATTTTGAGCTCGTCAGAGTCAAGAAGTATCACGTGAAACGCAGTCTTCCAGAGGCATTGTCTTTTAGTACTTTCTGTGGTGACAGAAATGTTCTGTATCTTTGCTATCCAACATGGTAACCAGTAGCCACATGCAGCTGCGAGCATGGAACATGTGTCTAATGCAACTAAGGAACTGAATTTTTAGTTTTCAAAAAAATTTTTTTCTTAATGTTTATTTTTGAGACAGAGAGAGAGAGAGGATCAGAATCAGAAGCAGGCTCGACCCTACAGCCCAGAGTCCGATGTAGGGCTCGAACCCACGTACCATGAGATCATGACCTGAGCTGAAGTCAGACACTGAACCAACTAAGCCACCCAGGTGCCCCAAGTTTTATTTAGTTTTAATTGATTTCAACGTAACTAGCCATTGGTGGTTAGTGACTACCGTATTAGCTAGTACAGTTCAGTCGCTAATGACTTCTCTATGTAAATGTCTCTGATCTGCTAGAGTGTTGCCCCTTCAATCAAATTTACTGATGACCCTATGAGGGGAACGGGACAGTGTCCACTGTCCCAATATGCAAAGGCACCCTTTATTCTGTCCACTGTGTGACTCCACAGCATCGGCTTCTTTAGAGATGAGAGCTTGGCTGGGTGGCATATACACCTCAGGTCAGTTTCTGCCTCCTGGCATAGCTGTGTGCTGGCGTAATTCAGATAACAAGGCCAGACCTGTGCTTTTCAGATGCAGTAATCTGCAGAGAGCTATTGGCAGTGGTTTGGGAGACAAGTTGAGTGACAGTAAGATACAAAGAAAAGGGAGAGTGGAGCATGTACAGTGGAGCATCTTAACTCCGCTACAGTCTTACCAAGCTTTGTAGCAGAAATAAGAGATATTTAATGATCATTTCAGCATCAGTGCCAACAGGTGACCAGAACTAGGGTGATCCTTGAGCACCCTGGACAACGGCATCAATAATCACCTCCTAAGCCCCCTGGAGAACATAAGGTCCAGGAAGAAACAATTGCCAAGTATTTAGCCTCTACTCCCAAGTAGGCTGTTACCCATAAGATCCCTTTATATGAAAATTCTAGAGTATTCTTGAGTAAACCCGATTTGCATAAGTAAGGGATTTGTGAATCAGCTCATATTGAGGAGTCACTATTTGCTCTCAAAAAATGATTCCCTGAAAGTTTTCTTTAGATAAAAAGCCCTTCCAAAGCAGGTAATGATGCAATAAATAGCATGACTTTTCAGAGATAGAGCAATGTGAACAGAAAGGATACGTCTATAATTTCTAAACCAGTGACCAACGTCCTACAATAGACCCAAATCCACCACAGCACCCGGGTTCCTTCAGCTTCCTCCAGAGAAGGGCTCACCACTTGGTCATGGCATCACTTAATACTGAGAACTGTTTTGAGACAGTTTGTGTGGAAGACAGGAGACAAGGAAGGGCTATTGCACGGTGTCCTGTTGATTTCATCTTATTCTATCACCTGGAAATTGTTGCTTTTAAGGAAATAGATACATTTTAGTAAGGGTTTCAAGGGACCCGAGGTGTGCTTTGTGAGTAGATCATTTTCAAATTAGGGGATACCTGGGTGGCTCAGTCGGTTAAGCTCAGGTCATGATCTCGTGATTCGTGAGTTCGAGCCCTGCGTCGGGCTCTGTGCTGACAGCTCAGAGCCTGGAGCCTGCTTCAGATTCTGTGTCTTTCTCTCTCTCTGCCCCTCCCCTGCTCACGCTCTCTCTCTCTCTCATTCTCTCAAAAATACATAAAAGCATTAAAAAAATTTCAAATTCAGACATTTTCTTCACTTGGATGCAGAAAAAAAATGGAGTAATTTACAGGATGAATAGAAGGGGAGATAAAGAAGGCAGAAGGCTATGTGTGGCTCTTGGAATTGTCATTACTGGTCTCTGACACAAGAGGGAAGCAGGGATTAACTCAAGATTCCTCCCTATTTGTCAAGCAAGTTATCCTCCGATAGACAATCTTCATGTTCATATAGTAAAAAGGACAAACATTTACATAAAAATAGTTTAATGCTTCCATTTGAGTGTGTTATTATTTTCCTTTTCGAAACAGAACCCACAGTATCTGTTTTTGCTGCCAGGGAAGGTTCTAGAAAGCAATGCACACAGTTTTTAAGAGAGTAGGATTGGAAGTCACACAAATTCAGAATTAAGCCAGGGCTCAAGTTCACACCAGCAGGGTAACCATGGACACATTACTTAGCCCCTCTGAAACCCAGTTTCTTCACATGTACAACTGGGATAATCATATCTGCCCATATCCCAGAACTGTTGCAAGAATTCTATGAGTTAATGCATGCGGGAGGCACAGGGGTCCAACGCAAGCAAAGTCACCAATAAGCGGTAGCTGCTGTGATTTCTTTTTGAAACTTTTTGACACAAGCCTTGTGTTGTCTGCCACTCCGATGCGAAGTGCATAAACATATTTCTCTACAAAGTATTTGTTTGTATTGTGTCTAGGACTTAGCTACCTTCTGTCCTGTGTGTATGTGTGTGTGTGTGTGTGTGTGTGTATGTGTGTGTGTGTGTATGGGCATTTCCGGTCTTTGGGGACATTAACTTTACACTCTTGCTTTGTGACACCACCTTATCTTTCCTCTTGTCTTCTCTACCTGACTTCTGGTAAACCAAAATAAATCTTTCATTTTCAACTATGGGGTTTATATAGATTCTGAGTAGGGGAGTTTGGGGTAGATGCCTCTTAAAAACATAACTCTCATCTGTATCCCAAGGAGGGATTTGGGAAAATGTGGAGTTGGTGACTTAAGAGTTACTTGGTATGAAAGGAAGAGACTTGAAGTATATATTGCTTAACCAAGTTGCAAATACATTTCATGATGAACAAAATGACCAACCTAGGGGCACCTGGGTGGCTTAGTTAGTTAAGCCTCTGACTTTGGCCCAGGTCATGATCTCCCAGCTTCCGGCTTCGAGCCCTGCGTTGGGCTCTGTGCTGACAGCTCAGAGCCTGGATCCTGTTTTGAATTCTGTGCCTCCCTCTCTCTCTGCCCTTCCCATGCTCATGCTCTGTCTTCTCTCTCTCTCAAAAATTAATAAACATTAAAAAATTTAAAAATGACCAATCCATAAATTTTTAATGTGAATTTTAAACATGAAAAACTTCATGCTAAAATAAAATTTACTCAGGCCTATTAAAATAATGTATGATAATTCTCCCTTTTTAGAGAATTCTCTCATGTAGATGTATTACTATAATATATATAGTATGTAATATAACATGAATTGTCAGAAGTGCAAAGAATTCTCCAGAAAGGAGGTTTAAAATAATAAGAACGGAAATTGTTTAAAAGTATCCTAGGGCATTATTTGGGGGTGGGGGGAGCGGTAACTTGAAGGGGAATAGAATTTGCCCCTACCGTGTCTCTTTGATATGGGGATTATTTTAACTGGTTATTTTTAAGAAACAGCAAACACAGATGAAGTTGTGAAAAGTGAGCAGAAATTACCCTTTTATAAGAGATATTTACATTTATAAGGGAAGTCTCCATTTTAAGGGTGTTCTCCTGGCTGTACTAGGAAGAGGGGGAAGGCTCTAAATCTCTAGAAATTCTTATCAGTGGAGAAGATGGTGACTTAAGTCTGCCTAACAACCTCACCGCTGTTTCCTACGCTTTTTCTGGTCACCTCCCATAACTGACTCCCCCCTCCCCCAACATCTTCTGTCTTTAGCTGGAGGTGGTATTTAAGGTGATGGCTTAAGCCATTTCAAGGAGTTACTCAATCTTCTTGGGTCTCTCCCATGTATACAGGAGGTATACATGCTATTAAACTTTTGTTTTTCTCCTGTTATCTGTCTTCTATCAATTTAATTATTAGCCCAGCCAAAGGACCTAGAAGGGAAGAAGGGGACATTCTCCACCTCCACCTTGTGGAGTGGAATCATAAAAGTGCTTCAGAAAAGCAACTATGAACACACTGGAAGCAAATTAAAAAAGAGAAAGTCTCAGCAACAAATCAGAAACGGGACATTTTAGACTTGAAAAACACAGTAATGAAAGCGAAAAAAAAACCCACACACACTACATGGGCTCAGTAGTAGAACGCAGAGGACAGAGAAATAATCGGCGAACTGGAAAGTAGAACAATCGCAATTATTCAATCCAAAAAATAGAGACTACATTGACTCAAGAAAGAAAAATAAGAGCAGAGGGAACTGTGTCAACAAGAACAAAAAAGATCTACCACTCGTGTCATCAAAGTCCCAGAGGGAAAGGACGAGGAGAGTGGGCTGAAAAAGTCTTTAAGGAAATAATGGTTGAAAATTTCCAACTGCTTTTTGGACCAACCGATGAGGAGGGAGGGAAACAGGCCAGACAGGACGGGGCCTGGGAACCTGGCCTCGCTGTAGTCCGAGAAGAGTCCGCTCAGCCCGCTTTTCAGGCGTTGTCTCAGAGGGGCCCGGCCTGAAATGCGGAAGACACCCTCATGCACACGGTGTCCGTTGAAAGGCTTGTCGTGGTGGGATTAGAACCCCTGCGTCAGCAAGGGTTTGAAACCAGCCAGGTGAGCTGGGACCCAGAGCGCTGCTCTGCTCCTCCGCATGCGTGTGATTGCTAGCTAGGGAAACTGAGGCAGGAGCCCGCTGCTACAGGCTGGCTGCAACAGTGAGGTGGGAGGTGTGCCCTATAGGCGCTTTGAGTTTCTCTTCGGTCCCTGAGTTCCTAACCGTATGAACATCAAGATGTGGATTCCCTTCCCCTTCTTGCCGCTGTTGGGTTTGCCCAGGCAGATCAGAGAGACGCTGGTGGAAACAAAGCCAGGAAAATCGGAAGGAGACGGACCCATGGACCCATCTCCAGGGTGGATACTGTCTCCACCAAGATTGGTTTGCCTAATTAGTTTTCTTGTGGGATCATCGAAAAAGCTCCTATTTTTTTACTCATGAAGGTACAAAGAATTCCATTCCTTTCATTTGTGGTCAAAAAACGGAACAGAAAGTCGGCCTTCAAAACGTCAGTGTAGGATGGAAAGGGGTTCCCAGGCCTGGAATCTCGCTGGAAGGGCAGGCAGTTTCATTTTGCTTGATGAATGCTTTTTTATCCGGCCATAAACTCAAGCTTGCAGGCTTCAGAATGTCGGGGTTCAGAAGCAGAGCTCCAAATGCCACTGCCGGGGTGTGTGACAGAGAAGTTTAAGACGTGGTAATTCACAGGCCAGACTGGCATTTGCAGATCTGCTCATTTATAATGGGCCCTGAGTGGCGACAACAGTTTTAAGTGGCGCAGACACGACCCACGGTCTGTCATGTGCTCCCCGGCCATTTCTCTGTACGCGACTCAAGTCCTCTTTGTCGAGGAAAATTCGGACCTTGGTCACGTGACTTATACACCACAGTTTGCTGGTGCACAGTGATATCTATGGAGTGGGAAACTTTTCTGCCAGTTTTGATCTTTTCTCTGGAAGTGAGATACGGAGGAATTAGTCATTTCCATGGAGATGAATGCCGGAAGGAAGAGTTTCAGAATCCAGACCTTCAGAGCCCTGGACCACTTTCAGAGGGAGAGAACCCAGCTTTCGGTGTCCATTTTGCCTATTTATAAAATATAGAAAATCTTACCTCTCTCCACTATTTTAAGGAATGGCTAATACAGACAGGAAACAGGAAATATAGAACAGGGTGTCAAATACGGTGCAGTCAGTTTTGTACAAACTCATGTGAAACTCAATTCCTGGGACATCCAAAATGGCAATGAGATAGATGCCGCGTCTGGTGGGCATCGCAAATCCCTTCCAGACACAGATCCCTGGACTTCTGGGCTGGAGCCCACGTGAGAAGGCCATTTCCTTGTCTCTCCTGGGGACTTCGGGGCATCTTAGACCAAATCCAAAAGTCGTTGGCTTCAGCCTCTAGAAATCTGACATTCTTCCTTTTTGTTTGTTTGGTTTTGTTTTTCCTTTTCCCTTCCCCCTTCACGGTTTCAGGACTGTCTATTAACTAGCACCTAGGACTGGTTTTACCAGCCTAAGAAATTCTTCCTCTTCAACTAGTTTCTTTTTATTTTTTTAGTGTTTATTTATTTTTGAGAGAGAGACAGAGAGAGAGACAGAGCACGGGCAAAGGAGGGTGAGCAGAGAGAGAGAGGTAGACACAGAATCCAAAACTGGGTCCAGGCTCTGCGCTGTCAGCACAGAGCCTGATGTGGGGCTCAAACACCCAGACCATGAGATCATGGCCCAATCTGAAGTCGGACACTTAACCAACTGAGCCACCCAGGTGCCCCTGTCTTCAACTATTTTCTAAATAGTCTCTCCCTCTCTGCCCTCACCATTCCCTGGATTTTGAGCCCCTTAAGTCCATATGCCTGAAGACAGGGAACATATGCAAAACAACATCTATCAAATGAATGAAAATGAAATGTCTTTCTGGGGATAACCGTATGACAACAATGGTCGCTGTCATCCATCGATACAGTGGGAGCCTATTTGCCTTACCTCCGCTTTCTACTAAAACTTACAGTATCGTTTTGATCTTTTAAAAATAACTTGCTTTCCATTGGACCACCCTATATGCTCGCATTTTTTAATCTGTGTTTCCATCTAGTCCCCAGCTCACTGGCAGAGCAAACACGATTGATTATCGGAGTCTGAAAAGCAATTGAGCCCTCGCTGGCCTGGGTTACCGCCATCAATTATCTTGGATCTCCCTCCCCGTGGTGGAAGGGGTTTCATACAATATCAGGACCCTTCAATTACACAAAACCATCAGCAGTCAAAATTTCCATCAAGGGGAGAAAATAAAGTCACGTTTCCTTCCCTCAGTCGAACTCAACATTGTCACCCAGTGTAGAAAACACACTGCCTGTGCAGTTCTAGCTAATTACCTTCTACCGCCGCTGTCTCCTGCTCTAGAGAGAAGACGGGAACTATTCTGGAAACTATAATTGGATGGTAGGTTATTTCCAACAGAGGCCAGAGGTAGTCATTAGTTTTAGCAACTAGTGGTTCAATAAAAACTGTCTGTAACAATGCACCGAGAAGCTATCTCTTCTAGCGACCACAATTATTTTTTATTCAATCTCTGTTCTCTCTCTAAATATCATGTCAGTAGAAACAAAAACACAGCTCTGAAAGAAAAGCAATCACGGATTTTTGTCTTCACTCTCACCTGGCTTCGTCAACATAAGTGCTACGGAGGCAAAATGGAAGGTGAGGCCCAGAGCGACCACGGGTCAAATTGCAAAAGGCCTCGTGCCTGAACGATGCATCATGTGAAGGTTTGTTGTGAAAGCATTGGGCGCTTTGAGAGAATAGATGCACTTAGAACTCCCTCCTCTTCTGTAAATGCCGTCAAAACTCACGATGATCTTAGTTTAGAGGCCTGAGGACAGTCAGGAACGGTTTCGTGTGTTACAGACAGAAACACAGCACAGAATTAGAAGGATGGCAGGACTGGCTGCTGACCTTCGAAGCCGGTGTGACATGAAACAAAGCAAACACTGTAAACATTTAGCAGGAAACTCTACCACGTTTTGGAAGGGAAATGTAATAAAGCCATTAAAAGGTCATTGGCGTGGGGATGGCCATGGCCTTCAGAACACAGCTCCATCACCCGGCAGGCACTTGGTGAGTCCTCACAAGGAGCCTCCACCTGCTCATACCCACTCAGTGTCAATTTTACCTTATCGGTGGATATTTTGTTTCTGGCTTTAAAACATGTTTGTTTTTTTTTTTAAATGAAAGCAAAAGAACTCCAAAAAACAAAACCCCAAAAGCAAAAACCCAAAGACATAAAAAAAATCTCTCCTTCCTACTCCTTATTCCCCAACAGCACCCACCTCCTTTTCTGCTCATCTACCTTTGCAATTGCTGCACATATGTGCGATGCTAGATGCCAGTTTTAGGTCAACAGATGTTGTCATGAGAAATAGGAACTAGGAAATTAGAAAATCTCACTGCTTTGTGATGCTTATTATCACAAAACAGCAGCAATATGGTTCATAATTTTTCACAGAGGGGCTCTTGTGGGCATTCTATTCATTGTCCTGTGGACTGATTCTTACTAAGAAATGGACTGTTCTGTGTAGATCTGTTTAATTAATGAAGAAGTGTGTTTATGTGACTTAAAAAAAGAAAGGCTGAGACTCTGGAATACGATTCCTGAGTCGACTATCAAACAACTAAGAATTTAGAGGGTGGTAGAAATCAGGGTCCTTCCCGATATAGAGATTCTTCTATATCTATATAGATAGAGTATCACATACCCTTGAGTCTGGGAGGTGAAGGCATGTTAGAGACATAATAGTACAACCCCCTAGAATGTACAACCTAGAGTAGAAATTCTCTTTAGAACATTCTTGTTACATGGTTGCTTAGCAACTGCTTATGAAACTTTCCGGGATGGAAGCATGGACAAGACATACCATTACATTTGGGAAAAATCTCAATATTTAGAAACAAATTAATTTCAGAGAGCTGATTTCTAGCCTTGGATGAATCCGCATGCTGGATTCTGGAGCCTCACAGAAGAAGCCTAATGGTCCTTTAGCACACCCATCTTTCAGGAGGTTGATGTCTACTGGTACAGCTCCTTGAAATGTCTTCTATTTCCAGATCAAACACCTTCACTCATTTATCCACCTTTGCTCTATCATCTCGGCCATTATGCTATCTTCCTGGGTAAGCCACAGACTCACAGCACTCTTCTGAAGGAAGGTGTTCAGGTCTGAACACCCACTGGGCGTGACCTGCTTTGTAAAGTTCATCCTTTCTGTGGGATAAAAATGCACCCTAAATTGTTACATTAAATAGGCAACCGTCCTTCTTACACAGAAGGACCACTCTGTCTGAGAACATTTCCAGGGAAGAAATGGTTTACTAATGGGTTCATGCTTCTTGGTTTGTGGTGGCCGTTGTCTGTTCTGGTTCTCATTTCCCTTCAAACCCACTCTTTGCTTGTGAGACAGCTACTTGGTGTCCTCTGAGGGAGGGTCAGGGCTCTGAGAGGGTCCTCTGGTAGTTCAACACTCCAGTGATTTAAGACTTAATATGAAAGAAAAGAAGAGACAAGATAAAAGGCAGAGATTTTATGGACAGAAACGCATTTTTAAAGTCTGCCGTGAGGCGCATGAGACAAACAGCAGTAAAACACCTCAACTATGAGGTAAAACCGCATTAAAGGCACTCGGAACCAGGAGAAACGGAGATGTTGTCCCAGAGAATTCAAGTACCTCACCCCCACGAACATCCTGTCTTCTAGTTTCATCTTAAAATCAATTTCATGACAATTGTAGACAACAAAAAATATACATGTTGAAGATTTACTCTAAAAGAAAATATAACTTAATGTCGACAATGATTAAGTGATGAGTTTTTTATTTTTATATTTGCATTTTCTTGAACTTTCTTTTGTGAATATCTGTTGTTTCTGTATTAGGAGGATATTTATTTTGGGAAGTGTAATGGCCTTTTTACACACTTCTCTTCAGCTGAGCATATGTGATAAATTCTGCTATAATATACATAAGTATATGGGAAATCCATGGGCTCTAACACAAAGAGCTTTCAGAGAAAACATGCTTTTGAAAAATTTTTCACTCTGCAGCCTTGAAAGTATTTCAAACCTTCCCTTCGCTAAACAGGGAAATTTTTGAAAACTGGTTAATGGTCTCAAAAACAGCTCAGACAGATTTATAGGAAAAAAAATATTTGGATCCTCTCTTAAAATAGTTTCTTCATAAGTAAAAACCCTGAAATCTTTTTTAATCCAGACTCAAATAATTTCAAAAGCATGTTAGATTCATTTGCTCCATAAAGGGATAACTGAAGATTTTAGGAGACAGATGCTCTAGAACTTGATGCTGTTGTCCCATGTGATGGTGAATTTCCAAAAGATGGCTCATGTGACAGACACATGATTCCAACTCAACGCTGATGTTACAGAGAGCGGTTCTGCACGCAGTTCACCCCAGTCCCCTGCTCTACAAAGATAATAGTCAGCCGGCCTCCCCCACGATCACCTTCGCCCCCACCGTGTTCCTCAATTCCATGACCACACCCATCTGTTATCCTTGAATTGGAATGAAGGGAACAGATATCCAGGTCCGGGAAAATGTTTCTTAGTTTCCTTATCTGCATTGTGAGGGGTTTAAACTAAATCCTTCCCAAGAGCCCTACCAGATAGAACATTCTAAGGTCCTTACATTGCAACATGCAATTCCGGAATTGCTCACAGACACATGGGTCTGGGGACTTCCAGCAAAATGCCAGAGTGGAATTTCAGAGTACATGAAATCATGTAGTTTTTAATCCTTGGTGTTTTTGATGTGTATCCTCCTC
>NW_027529424.1:8435277-8490462 GCF_008692635.1 Crocuta crocuta | reverse complement strand
TGTCCTATAAGGACAGGGATCATGCTCTGGCAGATTTCTGAGGCAACTTTATATTCACTCTCTTTCTTAACTTTATGTTTCTTTCTCTGATTCATTTGTGGGTTAAAAAATTTTTTTTTAACGTTTACTTATTTTTGAGAGAGAGAGAGAGGGACAGAACACGAGCCAGGGAGGGGTGGAGAGAGAGGGAGACACAGAATCCAAAGCAGGCCCCAGGCTCTGAGCTGTCAGCACAGAGCCCGACACGGGGCTTGAACTCAGGAACAGTGAGATTATGACCTGAGTCGAAGTCAGACGCTCAACAGACAGCCACCTGAGCGCCCCTGATTTGTGGTTTATACTTTTTATCCTATTTCTTTTCCTGTTCATTCTTTGTTGTTTTCCCTCCTGGCTTGCTATGATGGAGATTTTGTGAAATTAGTGGTCCCTGGGATAGAATAAACACCATGAAAGTACTGGCATTCTTGGGCTTAAGAAAATATATTAATTCGGGACTCCTGGATGGCTCAGTCGGTTGAGCATCCAACTCTTCATTTCGGCTCAGGTCAGGATCTCAATGTTCCTGAGTTCGATCCCTGTGTTAGACTCTGTGCTGACAGCATAGATCCTGCTTGGGATTATCTTTCTCCCTCTCTCTTACTGACCCTCCCCTACTCGCTCGTGCTCTCTTCCTCTTTTTCAAAAATAAATAAACATTAATTTTTTTTAATAAAAAAATAAAGAGAACCCTAATTCTTACAGCATCAAATTAGAGCATCCTAACTGGCGAATCTATGTTGTCTCCTGTTCATGTAATGAAGATGTCATCCCAACTTTGCTGGGTGGCCATGGTGTCTTCCCTCCTACTCTGCAGGGCATCTCTTGTACTGCCAAACCTCGTTCCCACCCAGATCTGACGTTCTGTGAGCACTCAATTCTACTGAGGGCCTGGTGTTTACACTACCAAAACGTTGCTTGAGGAAAAGCTTCCTAGATCCTTAAACTATTTTATTATTTATATAATCAAGCCAAAAGAACACAAAGTAAAGGAACAAGGACAGTCCTGGATTCAGAAAACAGAAGACACTGACCCCTTTCTCCCCACCCCAACACATCTAGAGGATTCCTGGGCCATTTGGATGTGTTTGCAATTCCTGAATGTGCACCTGTGTAGAGTTTTAGAAATGGGAGTGTGGCTGAGGGGGAGGGGTCATCTCAAATTTCTTCTAGGTGACTTTGGGGACAAGAGCTTGAGCTAAAACAAAATTATGCTGAGTAAAAAGTTTCACAGCTGGTTCTGTCACTGTAACAGAACAGGCCGTCAGAGGACAACGAAAACCAAAAATAATGACTGGAATATGACTCAATTGATGACATTCATATTTTTGTAGTTCAGTAGTAAATACAGGGTAGTAGTACCTGGCTTGATTTTATCAGGATTAGAGACCAGAAAATCTTGAAATTCAGAAAAAAAATTATAGATACATTTCTGGAACAATCTAGAATTTATGTCTCCGTACCTCTCTTCTGACAGAAGCTTCCTCACTGAAAGGAATTTCTAAACTAGAAATTTTTAGGAAGATTTTTCGGAAATACACTTGACAGAAGTAGTGATAGATGGATGGGGGGTGATAGTGAAAATTTAGTAAAAAATATATTCAACTTGATCTTTCTTTTAAAAAACATATTTGTGTGTTTTACCTACCTAGAAAATGCGTAATGCCTAGCAATTCAGCAGCTACTTTTGTTTCCAAATGTCACATTGGGCATATGCTCCTTGTGATATATATCAGATGCCATGAGCACACTAAGGAAGAAAGATCTTGAAATAACACATTTAAAATGTTTTCCTCCCCACGTCTCCTCTCCAAACTCAGCCTTGCTTCAGAGAGCCGAGGAAGATTCTGGTAAGAGTCATACTCTTCCAGGGGCACTTGTGTGGCTCAGTCAGTTAAACATTGACTCTTGACTTTGGTTCAAGTCATGATCTCACAGTGGTTCGTGAGTTCGAGCCCCGCATCAGCGCAGAGCCTGCTTGGGATTCTGTCTCCCTCTCTCTCTGCCCCTCCCCCACTTGCTCTCTCTCTCTCTCTGTCTCTCAAAATAATTAAAAATAAACTTAAAAAGAAAGTATTAAAGAGGCATGTTCTTCCAGAGACGAGTGCCATAGCATATTCTCACTGCAAGTACAAAGCATTCTTCATAGCTGATATGTATGTATTACATAAATTTAATAGGTCCTGAAACTATTGGAAAATCTCCAGGTCGGTGTTGCCTGCCAAGGTGATTTCGAAATTCCTGGAGATGTCAGGCACTTCAGCATGCAAATCACGGGAGGTTTTAACAGTGGACACCTATGGCTTATGTTGTGCTAAACCACTCTGGGGACAACTTAGTTGTCATTCAGGTACAAAGACTTGACTTACGGGTCTGAAAAGGCCAGCTTTCCTGTCCCATTATCAACTGAGATCAACTGCTCTTTAAAGGCTATGACAAATGACAGAACGGCTGCATTTCAGTCGTCTCTGGCCTACCAATATGTCGGTCAATGTGTGTCTCTTCCCTGTGGATATGACACAGACTGTTTCTAGAACGTACTGCCTGCTAGCAGGCATTTTATCCTTGTGAGTTTCGTATCATTTTGGAACTGTCCCTTGTACCTCCTTTTATTCTCCAAAGGTGGGTAGCATCCAGGGTCCTCAGAGTTTACAGCTTTCTCGCAGTCCAGAAGACAAGAGGAAGTAGACGAAAGAATTGTCTCTGGGGGATTCTCTTGTTCAAATTCAATCGCAAATTGAGAGCAGTTGCCTGGGAAACAAAGCCTAAAAAACATCATTTTTTGCCTGCATCTTCAAACCTTCCAATGGGAGGATGTGCTTCTGGGTTGATAGGAAGTCCTTCAGTTCTAAAGGCCCAATAAGGTAAGGTTTATTCTCTACTAGCTCAGCATTCCACAGATCCTTTCTATCACCCAGCTAAT
This sequence comes from Crocuta crocuta, assembly GCF_008692635.1. Taxonomy (NCBI): domain Eukaryota; kingdom Metazoa; phylum Chordata; class Mammalia; order Carnivora; family Hyaenidae; genus Crocuta; species Crocuta crocuta. The sequence goes on along the minus strand of NW_027529424.1, from coordinate 8,487,503 downwards.
CAAATAGAACACACATATGTGAAAAAGAAACAAAAAAGGTTAAACTGTTCTTCTCTGGTCAAATGAGTTGAGAGGCATCAGGTAGCAGCAGAAAGGGTGCAGCAATTCCATCAGAAGACTTGTTTTGGAACATTCCTCTACCTGGCAACTCAGGTTGGGCGCTTGAGCTACAACTAAATCTCCCAGGTTCAGCTGCTTCATCAGTAAAAGGGAGGGCTGGGCTGGCCCCCAAGACACCACCTCTCTTCACCCCCCATCCCAGATCCAGTCCTGGGCTCCTGAGAGTATATCTTAACGCTGCTGGTCAGTGTCTTTCAACAAACATTTATTGAGTTCTGATGATGTCACCAGTGTAGGGGCAGGAAAAATTTTCCTTTACCCTCTTAGGTTCTATGACTGGAGCCTATAAATGAAGTTGACACAAGACAGAGTAAAAGGAGAAAAAGTATTTTGTTTATCCATGGAAATGTCACAGAAAAGACGTGAAAACGGAAGAAGCAGTTTGGCTTCAGAGTTTCCGTGTGCCATTTTAACAAAGGGCGATAAATTGTGGAGAAGTGCCTAGACGAAGGAAAAAGGGCTTGGGTGTCTTGCGGTCAGTAAGTATATGGGGAAAACAAATAGAAGACAAACAGCTATTTAGTAATGCTGGTTTTACAGACTCAGGTGGGTGTGTCCACAGTGGTAAGAGTCCTCTGTGGTGATGAAGAGCCATTCTCTTCCTTCTGGTCCAGGAGAGGGAGACACTTTACAATTGGAAATGTATGCCCTGTTTTTAGGCAGAAAAGAGGAGGGCAGTGTGTTCCTCTTGCATCTGCTATTTCTCAGTTGCCTTTGGCTCAAAATAATCCTTACACCAAAATGCCGTATTTGGGGATGGAATGTCCTCATCTCCTTCATTGCCATTTCATTAGATACTGCTGTGTGTGTGTGTGTGTGTGTGTGTGTGTGTGTGTGTGTGTGTGTGTGTTTTCATGGCCCTCCTTTGTATAGCTAACTTGTTGATCCATTACTGATTAATTGAAGGCATTGATTACTAAAGTAGACTCTTTTGCATTTAAAGCATCAAAGAAAGGTACTAATTTTTCAGACATTATACCAGCTCAAGCATATATATTTATTAGAACTTTTTCCCCTTCCAGAAATACATTCTGCAGAAATGTAGATTATGCGAGAGATAATTATCCTAATGAATGTGCATGCCTGTGTCTACTACCAACTGTATGAACACAAAACAAATGTTTGGAATGGAAATTATGTTTTCCTTCTAAAGGGTAGTATTAATGTGTTTTACTCCTCAAATGCATAATCAAGGAACAAGAAAGCTTCAACAAGTCTATGGGGAAGGGCGATTACTGTGCTGGGTTTATTGTCATATGAGTTAGATAAACAAAAGGTATTTATCTGGGGGATGGTCTCAATAATTAATTCATTATGAAATAGGTAAAAATTTGCATTTCTGTGAGCAGTGCATCTGTTTTTTCCCCTTTAAGTTCTCAGAGTCTTAGGCACACAAAGGGAGCACTCTAAATTACACACAGTTTGCAGTTTCTTCAAGAGCAGGGAGCTTGCTTTTAGATGAGCCCTGCTTCCCCTGCTTGACACTTATTTCCTTCATACTTCCCAGTGTCCAAATCCAATCTGCTGCTTCACACTCACTCCGTGTGCTGCCTCACACATAGCTCACTTCCTTTGATGCCTTGCTCCCCTCTGAACCGGTGTGACAGACAATAGTTTTCACGGAACTATCACTCTCGACCGTGCTTGTCACTTAGTTGCATGACTTACATCTTCTGTGAAAGTGTCAGTTCCTGGAAACAGAGCTTCAGAGCCCCGCACAGTGCCTTGACCAGAGCAGTGCTTGGTAAATAGTTCCCAAATCAATGAGAAAAGAGGAGTTCTGGATATAGTGAGTTCTTGACTATTCTTGGTTCCATTAGGTACTCTATCGATTATGTCTGGAAAACCCTGTATTCATTTCATTTCAATTGGTAGCTGCACAAGGAACATGATTTAATATTAATAACAACCTGAGGGTGGGGGGAAAGAAAGGAAAAGAAATAAAAGCAGCACAGTCAATCTTAGGCAATATCACAAACAACAAACCCAAACACATTAATTTGGTGCAACATGAAATATGAATAGGTTAGGGATCTTTCCCCTTTTTGGGGTTACTCATGGACTGGTCTCTCTGTAGGCATGGAGGCATAGAAGTTGGGGTGTATTGTTGGTGAGGAATGATCATCTTGGAAAGAGTCCAAATATACATTGATTGATGAATGATAAAGAAGATGTACATATATACACATACACGTGTATTTATACATGTATAATAAAGATTATGTATAATAGACGATTAATATAATATAGAATATTATATGTCTGTGTATATATGTGTATGTATATGTATATGTATATATAAAATGGAATATTACTCAGTGATCAAAAAGAATGAATTCTTGCCATTTGTAACAACGTGGATGGAACAAGAGTATATTATGCTAAGTGAAATAAGTAAGAGAAAGACAAATATCATATGGTCTCACTCATATGTGGAATTTAAGAAACAAAACAGATGAACAAAGGCTAAGGGAAGGAAATATAAGATAAAAACAGAGAGGGAGACAAACCATAAGAGACTCTTGAACGCAGAGAACAAAGTGAGGGCTGCTGGAGAGGAGCTGAGCACGGGGATGGGCTAAATGGGTGATGGGCATTAAGGAGGGCACTTGTTGAGATGAGCACTGGGTGTTATATTTAAATCACTAAATTCTACTCCTGAAATCATTATTACGTTATATGTTAACTAACTTGGATTTAAATAAATCAATTTTAAAAATAAATTTTAAAAAAAGGAATTACCCAAATGAAACTTTCTGGAGAGAACTGGAGATGTCTGGGCATCTTCACAAATAAACTTCTTGAGTCTTCAAAAAAATGATTTCAGGGAGTATTTCTGACACACAGGGAAATAAAGCCTTCAATGAATTTGAATGGAAAGGGAAAATTTCATAATCACCCCATAGTTGCCAAGAGAAATAAGTCACTCAGATGTCTCTAACTTGCCTTAAAGGAAAGACAGACAAACCTGTTTTAGGTAATAAAGAAGCCGTCATGGAAATCCAAAATGAAACCTAATAAAAATAGTAAAAACTGCTAAGCACAATAACAAGGGGGAAAAAAACATGTAACGCACGTAACAAATTCCACCAAAAGATGTCTGTCTGTATTTTGGTAGAATGACAATTCACTTTGTATAGAGAGCAAAGTTCCATTGCCTCTGTCAGTCAAAGGAAGTAACCAAAATATTGACCTTTACCAGTTCCCTACGGATTAGGAGAGCTGTTTCTCGTAATAAAGATTCTGACCCTAAGAAGTTGAATTGGCGGCAAATCTGCAAAGTTACTTGTCCCCATGTTGGAGACTTGAGGGATTAAGGAGGTTACGGTCTTCAACACGACCCGCCCCCCCATCTGTTGTAGGACAGATGGGTCAACACAATACTCTCTTCTGATCAGTAAAAGATGACGTGAGTTGCAAATTCTACCCCATTTAGGTTTCTGATGATTAGATAGTTGATCCTGGAAGCACACAGGTTTGAACCGCCCGGGGCCACAGGTACAGAATTTTTTTTGATACATACAGTACAGTTATATACATGTATTTTCTGTCATGATTTTCTTAATAACATCTTCCTTTCTCCAGCTTACTTTCCTGTAAGAACACAGCATATAATACATACAATGTACAAATGATGGGTTGATCAGCTGTCTACGTTATCGGTAAGGCTTCTACTCAACTGTAGTGGTTAAGATTTTTTGGGGCGCCCGGGTGGCTTAGTCGATTAAGCATCTGACTTTCGCTGAGGTCATGACCTCACGGTTCGTGGGTTCGAGCCCCGCGTCGGGCTCTGTGCTGACTGCCAGCTCAGAGCCTGGAGCCTGTTTCAGTCTGTGACTCCCTCTCTCTCTGACCCTCCCCTGCTCATGCTGTCTCGCTCTCTCTCCTAGGAATAAATAAAACATTAAAAAAAAAAAAAAGATTTTGGAGAGTCAAAAGTTATACACAGAGCTTTGACTGCATGGGGCATTAGCACCCCTAACACCCACATTGTCAAGGTCAACTGTATATTATATTAATATTCTTAGTTGTTGCCACATATAAGATGATATTTATGGTGGGTTCCATAACTCTACAGGTGAGACCTATTGTCTCCAGGCTTGACCTTCTATTTTCCAGAGGGGGTTCCCTTGGGGCCAGGAAAAGCCCAGCTGAATGCATCAACCCAGACTACAGCTGCATGTGACCACTGAGCACTGGAAATGTGGCTGGCCTGAATTGAAGTGTGCTGTCAGTGTAAAATACTAACCAGATTTTGAAGACTTAGGCTGAACCAAAAGAATGTAAAATATCTCAATATTTTTTATGTTGATTGCCTGTTGAGATGACAAACTTTGAATATATTAGATTACGTAAGATAGATCATTAAAGTTAATTTCACCTGTTTCTTTTTACAGAAACGTGGCTTTAATGCGTGTGTATTAATTTACTGTGACTATTTGAATTTAAAATTACCTCCGTGGCTGGCATCTGTGCCTCATGTTCTATTTCTATTGAACGACTCTGGTGGAGGGGAAAGACCTTACTTTGAAAGAAAGGCCAGCATCCACATACAGTTTCCAGCCCACAATGCTCAAGGCTGGAACCAAGAGGCTGTGGGAGATCCTATCATCATTTGGGAATATGTGTATGAGTTTCAAAGTCAGAGATTAAATGGTGTATCTGGCTGAGACATATGCTCTTCCTATTTCTTCAAGCCTAAAGCTTGACGTCCTTAAAACAATACTGTATGAAGATATTTATGTAAGCAACTCCAGTCTTTTAAAGCCAATTCCTTTTGGCTGGAGTCTTTCGGGCTTGAGATGTGGCCTTCCACTCATGCAATAGATTTATCATCTTAAGAAACGAGGCTGGAATGTTGTATATTCACTAGAATACAACTGGTACCATTGACGTGAAACATGAAGAAATTGTTGCTGAACTCAGTGATGAGTCAGGGCCCCAATAACCAGGAAACAACTCTAAGTCCCATTAGAGATTCCTTTGTTATTCTTCTTTCATTGTATTTTTCCTCTAGATAAAGCTTACTGTGAGAAACCAAATATATTTAGTAGGCAATAGTATTAGTTAAGTGCTGTCTTGGTCTATTTGGGGCTGCTATAACAAAGTCCCACAGACTGGGTGATTTGTGAACAACAGAAATTCACTTCTCCCAATTTTGGAGGATGTCACCTACTCAGGACTCTTACTCCATTGGGAGTGGCTCCTTCCTTCAGTGCTACTCAGACCTGGAAGCCTGAGGGGGAAGGGAGTGGGGGGGACTCTTACTTGGTTAGTCCCCTCCTGACCCACCCCCACACTCAGCTCTGGCCCCTTCAGAGGAGGGGAGAGGATGAGGAAAGGAAGTGGCCGGTGGTATCTCAATCCAGCATCCTTGCTCTCTGGCTTGCCCGTGTCCCCTGCAGACTCTGCCGTGGGCTCTTCTGTGGGCTTGTGGGGAACCCGGTTCAGCTGGGACTGTGCTCCACCTTTCCTTCTTCTTGGGTCTCTGCAAGGCACCTTTTGCTGTGTCACTGTCCCTAGACACTCCTCTTGGATAGAGTCTACTGGCTCATGGGACCCTCAGGCTTCCTGGCACCACCGCCATCACCAGACAAGTGCAGGGACCTTTTAAAGCATCTTTCTGTCTTTTGCTGCCTTGAACACTGTCATCGCCTTCACATTCCACAGGCGGGCATCAGACACCCTTTCTCTGCATCTCCTAAACTCCGGAGGACAAAAATGAAGCCTTGGAGCCCCTAAGGCTCAAAAATGAGCCCCTTGAAACCTCTCAGGTGGGGGAAGAGATAATCCCTGAAGAAATGTCAACAGTTTTCTCAAAGGATTATCTCCACTCTTCTCTTTGATCTCCAGCTGCTCACACACTATTGGAGGCAGAGGATGGGCAAAGCATCCCCACCTTGCAGAGCCTTGCTTAGATGGTCTGGATTCAACTTCACTTTGGAGGAGGGGACACTTGACACTTTTTTCCCAAGCTCTCGAAGCCTGAGCCATAATCAGGATGAAATGTCCCTTCCTTTTCACCCACCCTGTACCATGCGTCATGTCCTCATAACCATCTGGCACATTCTAAATGCTCAGTTACTATTTGCTTTTATTACTTCCTGCTTTATGGTGGTGGAACTTTGGACAAGTTGTCTAAGGTTCACTCATACGGGGTCCTGGTATGCTTGTGGTGGAGAGCCTTGTCCCAGCACAGACTGGGTGTTGACAAAGCATACCCCAGCCATTAGCGCAGCTTTCTGCCTGTCCAAACGTCACAGCAGCCCTTTCCAGACCAGGCCTGAGGGGCACAGCCCCCTGAAGAATGTGCCCCGGTGAAAAGGTAACATTGATACACAAAATAAGCCCTGTGATGACTGTAAAAGGCACTATGGAAGAGCATAAAAAGATACTCAGCCCAGTCTTGATGGGGAGAGAATGGCTCCTCAGGAGCAGAAAACCAAAAGCAGGGTCAAGGATGAGCCAAACGAAGAGTTTTCAGAAATCCCAGCCTGTGGAAAGAGCACAAGGCGGGGGTAAGAGAGACTATGACACCCTCCACAAGACCAAAGCACTTGTAGAAAGTTGGAATAAAGGGAGAGGGTAGAAATACCTTATCACAGATGAGGAATGATGTCACAAATCCTTAGTCTCTCAACGGAGGCTCCCCGTCTCTGGGCTGATTGTGTAAGAGTGTTATCGTTTCATAATAGACCTCCTCTAAGCATGGGATGATGCGCTCTAAGCGCTGTGAGCTCCCTGAATGAAAGGCACAAGATAGACACCATGGATTTCTCACCACACGCACGGTAATCAGCCCAGAGGTGGGCTTCAGTCTCTGTATCAAATCATGTCCGTGCTACGTGGAGAGAAGTAATACAAGTTTACTTCACAGCATTTTTGTTTTTTAGACAAGTTGGGCTGAAAGCTGGAGCCTAGATTATTTATCCTCATCTGCAATGTAGTTGAACAACACTTAGGAAGCACTTTTTGGCATAGACAGGGAGGAGTCCCTAATGAAGCATTTACTTGTGTCTGATTTTTATTTGTTTTTATCAGGTTCATTTAATTTGATAGATGGTGTAAGCCTCAGAGAAATGCCATTGTAATCTCCTAAAGTTGTATAACACAGACGGGAGCTTCTCACGTGGAGGCTCAGCCTCCGTGCCTGTGGGAGCCACTGGGGGCTGTGGACATCAGCTGACGGAAAGGGGGCTTAAACGACAGTTTCTTTTCCAACAGTTCCAGAGGTTGGAAGTCCAAGATCAAGGTGCTGCTCGGGTTGCTACCAGGTGAGATTTCTCTTCCTGGGCTGCAGATGGCCACCTTCTCGCCATCTAGTTGCACGACCTTCCTTTCCTACGTGAGCACACGTGCTTCTGTCTCTTCCTCTTCTTGCAAGGACACCAGTCCCCTTCCATCATTACCCACTCTTTGTCACCTCACGTAACGTTCGTTACACCCTTGAAAGGTCTTGTCTCCAAAAACAATCATATGGCGGCTTAGGGCTCCAGCATATGAATTTGAGGGGAGCCCGATTCAGTCTGTAACTGAGCTGTGCATAAATGTTCCATTTCTTCCACCAGGCATTTGGGAAGTTTGCACATCCTGCTGCCTTTGAATTCAGCTGTGGCTCAGGGTTGAGAGAGCATGGCGCCTGCTTCGTCACCTGCTTTGTTCACTGAGATGTGTGATGACGTGACATGCCAACGGGGAGAGGCTTTAAGGTCTTAGGCATGAACCCCCACATTCCCTTACCCTCAAAACATCTATTCCAGAGAGGCTTTTGCTTCCGGGGGAGCCCGATGGGCGAAGCACCCTGCTGACAGATGTTGTCCATGTATGCGAGGGAGAAATTTTTAAACACTATTTATATATACTTTTAACTGTGTTTTGTCATGGGGGGTTGTTTATTTCTTGTACATGACCTAGCCCATCCTGACCTAGACAAGGTCAAGCATCCATTAGCTGTGACATTTGGGGCTTATATTACCCAACAGGCACCTTTACGTCTCCTCTTCCTAGGCTATCTCAGAAAACTATACAATGGTTCTTCTCCTGGCAATTAAGTTTTATATTTTGTTTCTTTTCTGAGCATGTATTGGCTCATATCTATCATATATGTTTCTAACATGGTAATTCTCTTCTATCAACTTTCTTCCCAAGCCACAAGTCAATCTTTCCAAATGACTGTCTAGAATCTTTCCCACAAACGCGCTGCCAGTGTCTTCAATTTGCCATGCTCCAGAATAAACTTGTTCTCCCCTGGATTCCAGGACCTCCTCCTGCTCACCGCGTTTATGATCATCCTGGCTGCAAACCTCAAAAACATTTTGTGTATGTACCAGAGGTACTGGGAATATGTCCTTGAAATCTTTCTGTTTTTACAAAGATTGTTTTGGAAAATGGTGGGTCGCCTGGGTGGCTCAGTCACTTGGGTGTCTGACTCTTGATTTCATCTTCGGTCATAATCCCAGGGTTGTGGGATGGAGCCCTGCATGGGGCTCCGTTATAAGCACAGAGCCAGCTTCTCTCTCTCCCTCTCTGCCCATCTCCCACCCCCCCCCAAAAGATGTCAAGCATTTATAGAAGTTGACAGAATTATACAATGAGCCTCCACGTACCCAGCAACCAGCAACTAATTAAGTCACGGCCAATCCTGACTTTCCATTTCTATATACACACCCCAATCAGATTAATTTGAAGTCATAAATGCTTCAGTGTGTATTTCTTATCACTGACAATTAATTAACAGTACATGATATTTCAAGTCAGTGTCCCATGATTGCTGGTTGTCAACTGTCTCATAATCTTGTTGCTGTGGTTGACATTTACATGAATCAGATTGAAATAAATCCGATTTCACATTCTGATCTATTGATGTTTCTTTAGTCCATAAATGCTCTGTCTCTGACCCCTTCTCTCTCTCCCTTTCTCTGTACAAGTCACTTGTTGAATAGCCCACTGTGTTTGTCTTGTAGGGTTTCCCACAGTTACATTTTCCTTGATTGGATTCCCACAGAAACGTGTTTAGTGTACTTTACAATTCCCTGCATTTCCTATAAACTGATAGTTTGATGTAGAGGCATGAAATGCATTATTTGGAAAAACTGCTGCATAGGTGACATATACTCCTATTAGGAGGCTCACAATTTATGGTCTCTGTCTGTGATATTAGCAGTCATTGATGATCATTGTCTAGGTCAGTGGTTCTCAGTCTTTTTTTTTTTCTCCAAATGTTTACTTATTATTTTTGAGAGAGAGAGAGAGAGAGACAGAGCATGAGCAGGGGAGGGGTGGAAAGAGAGGGAGATATGGAATCTGAAGCAGGCTCCAGGCTCTGAGCTGTCAGCACAGAGCCCAAAGCTGGGTTGGAACTCATGAACCGTGAGATCATGACCTGAGTGGAAGTCAAACACTTAACCAACTGAGCCCCCTAGGGGCCCCCCATCGTTCTCAGTCTGAGTGTACACCAGAATCACCTGATGGGCTTATTAAAACACAGGTTGTTAAGGTCTCCCAACCTGACTTTCTGACCCAGCAGGTCTGGATTAGGCCCAAGACTCACCTTTTTAACAAGCTCTCCGGTGATGACTAGAGCTGGGCTGATGTTGCTGGTCCAAGGACCATACTTTAAGAACCCCAGACCCGGAGCTATAATTTTATTAAGGGTTGAAAGGTGGTGATGTTCTAGTCTATCTTTCCTTCTTAATTCATTAATTGGCGAGGAATTCATGCGTTTATACAAGGAAATCTTTCAAATCATTTCTTTGGTTACATTGAGGTAGAGTCTTTGTAAGGAAGGCACTATAAACATCTGATTTCTTTTTCTTTATTTACAGGTTTTCAAAATGAGTTGAATAATATCCTCAGAGGTAACCAGTGGTGTGTGTGTGTGTGTATTTCACTCTATTGCAGTTTTTATTCTTATTGATATTCAAATGGTCTCATGTTTAGCCATGGGAAACTTGGAGACGCCCTGCGTGCATCTTCCTTGCCAAATAATGTGTCATCTGTCCAGCAGCTACACCCTTGTATGCCCCTGTTGCCACTCCTTGCCTGCCCTCCTCCCCATGTCAGCTCATTCTACATACGAGCAGGTGTCTCATTCCCTTGGCTTTGGTGAAATTCCAGTTGTGTTCTTGCCTGCTCCTCAGTGACTCCCCGTGTTAAATACAGAGCCTGGCACTGGCATGTGAGCCCTTTCTGGTGATGTACCTCAGTGCCTTCTAGTTTTCTCTCCAGGGCTCTCTCTCCTGCCCTGAAGGAAGGCGGGAAGTCTCAGTCTTGGAGCCTCTGCTCATCGGGTCTCCCTGCCTCGGCTCTCCTCATTCTCCCTGCCGATGCTTCGTTCATCCCAAGTGCTCCTTGTCTTACAGACACTCCCCTGATTTCTTCAGTTACAAAGATGGGCTCCTGCATTCTGTACTTCTCTTTAAAGTATTCGATTTTAGGCTTTATATTTTCGTCACCAGCAGACTTGTCTATTACTCTCTGTAGTAAAAATGGTCTCTTGATTGTTTCATTCAACTTCTACTCATGTGGCATCCTGTCCTGCAACCTTCAGGTGCTAAATACATGTTTGTAGAATTATGTCAAATATGCGGGAGTAACCATGCACTCAACTAATATTCACTTATTTCAGTGATAAGGATTTATGTGTATGTGTATACAGCTATGTAAATATTTATATTTACATAGATCCTATACCTATGAATTCTGAGGCACTAAAAATGCCCATTTTTTTCTGAGTTGTTTAAAACAACAACATAATTCTGCAGAGAGACAATTTACAGAGAGGCTGTAATCTATTTCCATTCAGTGAGTTAGGAGAACGAATAATTCTCTTCTTGCTCTACCTGGAACTTCCTCTTATGTGAAATCCTGAATCTTCCTCTAGTCCACAAAGATCTGACCCTCCGTTAGTAAATTCAGATGGCCCAATTTATCTGACATAGAATACACACAGCTCTGTCTGGTTACCTATCATTCAAATATGTGTTCTGGCTGTGCTGATCCACCAGGCTAAATTCTGAAAGATGGGATTTTTGAAAATCAGCTCTCAGGAATAATAGATGAGAAAACTCCCCTATCTTTGTTGTGAGCAAATGGAGAGAGGGTTTCCCACACTCCACGATGCTGTACCCTGAAACGCTAGAAGGAAAAATTAGGTGGATAATTTTTACGTCTGTTGCTACGACAGCTAGCCCAGGCACTTCCTTGAGGATACAGACGATTATGCCAAAGCAAGGATTCTCAGCCTGGAGTCCCCGAGACACGCTGCCAAGTAAACCCTCCAAATTCCCTCTTGGCAGCATGAAAAACAACGTCAAGTGCACCAGAATTCACATCCTGTTCTAGGGAAACACCTGTAAGAGATGCCACAGACGATTCACTGATGAATGCTGGAAACCAGAATAAATTGCCTCCGTGCATTATCGTGGCACGAGCCATCTGGAGAGGCTGGAAGATTCACGAGTCCTGTCTCGTGCATGGGGAGTTGCTGACATTCGCAGAGGAAATGACCACAGTCTCATGTACTCACAAAGCAAGAGCTCTATGTGGACCAAACATGTCCCTGTGGTTGCTGACAAGGAGTTTAATTCCAGGTGTCGCGTAAATGCAGTTCTCCATTTTACTATCAATATTATGAGAAGCCTGAGGATAGCACTGTTCATGATTCTATTGTGCTGTTATCTGAATTCTTAAAATGAGATCGATGAATTTGAGATTCCTACTCGAGTTCTCTTGAGAATCCATTTGGGGTGGAAATTTAATCTCTCCACTGCCTGTTGGGTCTTCATGGGTTAAGAAAAAAAAATGTCACCGTTTTTATTTTATGAAGCTCTGCAAATCTCCCCACCCCACCTCAAATAAGGAAAATGCCATCTGCAAAAAGCCAAAAAAGTCAAATATACGATCTCCAAACAAACGACTCTCACTTCTGTTTTGAAAGCAATATGGAGTCTGAAATGGAAAGATAAACATTCGTCTGAAAATAATGTCCGAGTGTGGGCATGGGTGTGTTTGTGTATGTGCGGGGAGGTGGAGAGCAGATTGGAAACCACTGGGAGGTATCGCGTACGGGAATTTGGAATTGCTCCTCTCATGTGGCTTTCATCCTGAGGTGCTAAATTTTAGCGTAGCCGTACTTGTTCCTTAATTAATGATTACACAAATTCAATTCATGATTTAACTTAATTAAACAACTAATGAATTTGTGTATGCAGGAATCATTAATGTGGTGTCTGAGGCAGGCCTCTGGGGCATGGTTAACTCAGTTCTTCACAGCTCAGTAAATAGTATCTAGTTTATACACATGTCTCTTTGCTTTATAAGCGACACCCCTGCTACAGAGTTTCTCCACTCTACGCAGGGTTAGCTCTATGCACAGATGCTATATGCATAGATTACCCTTCATGTCTGAGGATAAGTTTTCTGGTACATTTGCTAAGAGATCTATATTTGTAAATGTATTTCCAACAGTGGCGATCAGTTTAGTTATTTTTTAGAAACTATTGAGTCCTATTATAGGACGCATGGACCACTCATTTTAGGACAAAATGCAATCCTGTTATATTTTTAGACATATCCTCTTTTCATTTTGAAAGCACAATGACATCCCAGAAATCTAACTTAAAGGCCACTCTGTGAAGTATAAAATTTGAAAAGAAATAGTTTTCATGACTTTCAAGTGGAGGCCCTTCCGTTGGGATGATCGGATGTGCCTCTCTGTCTCTGGGAGTAGAGATACTATTTTGGAATAAACAGGAGAGAGAGACAAGGTAGAAGGTAATCAACACATATCAAAGTTCAATAACCGTCCTGGGCTTTGGAGTCATTAGCTCATCGGGATGTTTTTCTGTATCTGTGTCTCCACCCATCCAAGTGGCATCTCGCTCGCTCCTAATTGATAGCTTGCGCCTCTGACGTGCTTGACAACAGTTTGTTTTCTAAAGTAGGCAAATATTTCCCTTGGAATCTCATCGACACTATTAATTTGCTTGGCAAACCATTCTATCCTGAGTAGTGTGCTGAGGAAAACTCTATCGATCCCCTGTCTTCGTTACCAGTGGCAACAAATGAGGAAGTCCTATGGAACGAGGAGGTGACCCGGTAGATCTACACACAAGACATGGAGGCTCCTTCCTGGGTTGTTCCTACAGCGCGGGCCCGGACTTAGGGCAGACCTCTAATGAGGAAACATTGGAGAGAAATCGGCAGCACTGCCCTGGGGAAAGCAAAGCTGGAAGTTGTTCACCTGCCTTTTTAATTGGGGAAATGCATTTAAGCCACCAGCGTGGCTGCTTTAGATCACTCTCTGAATATCCACATTTCGGAGACAGAGCTATTTCAGTGCAGTGCTGTTTGCATCCTACATAGACGAATTAGAGGATCTCCTGGGAGTCCTTCTTTATGCTGACCTCAGACTTTCCCTGCAAGCACAGCGCCTGAGAGTGAATGGATTAAAATGAGCCTATTTCAACAAACTCCTGAGTCCATATTTATTGATCAGTCTTGGGCTTTTCTGAACTGCGCCTTTTTTCTTGAACAGGCTCACGGCACACGCAGCATGAAACATGGCTTTAAACAACAGCTACCGATTTCACAAAACACAGAGTAGTAGTACCGGCCCTTCTGAGGTCGGTGGATGACCAAAAAGGTGCGGGTCATGTAAGGGAAGGCTCAAATTGCCCATGTCCTTAGCTCTTAGGAGGATCAGTAGGAGTCCATTTAAGAGTCTGGACAATCCCTAAGAATGGAGGCCCCTGGGTTTGAGCTTCCAGAAAGTGATGTGTTGGGTGGGTTAAATCTTTTCATGAGAAGGAAGGACAGGTCAGAATAGAAATAGACCTCAGCTACCCCAGCCTTCTCTCCTCACCTTCCAAACTCCCTTCCTAAGGAAGAGAGGCAAATGTCAAGTGCTCCATCGTGGTCCAATTCTGCATGAGGGTAAGAAGGAAATCCTAAAGAGCCCTGATTTGTCCTTGTTCGTCAACTGGGGAAATGGCTTGTTTTACATTCAAATGCATAGACTTTGGAGTTTGTTGGCGTTCAACCATTCCTTTCTCAACACCTAGAGAGAGATGTCTTTCCGATATTAGGACCGGGGGGGATCTGCATCCCTGGGTAGCAAATGGTTTGTTTCCATTTCACACATGCTGTGCCTCTGGAATCTGATCACATTTCTCTCCTACTTTGTCTCTTAACGAGACAAAAAGTTTGGAACAGCGTTTCAAACTCATCATGATTTGGGGAAAGCCCTCTCTTTCTAAATCTTCTCCACTCATCTCCAATACATCAAATTTGTCCTTTTCATACGAAACCGTTTCTCAAGTCCCTGTTTCAAAATTTTCCAGGTGTCAACACGATGACCAAAGAGCCTTATAAACTGTTCATCCTTTCAGGTTGTGTACTGCATAATTCTGAGAAACACTGTTCAAATAGACTACAGTGTAACCACAGTATGAATGGTGCCCTCTAGAGTTGTGCAGTGCATAACCTGTACAACCATTCATGGGTGCTCAGGGAGAAGACAGTTTCCTTCAGAGGATCCATTTTGGTTTTGGATGGGAGATACTTACCTTTCACAGTCCGGGATTGCTCAAGGACAATGGCCCCAAATAATTTGGAACATGACTTAGCAATGGCCACCTATACTTTTCTCCTTTGGCGATTTCCGTTTGAAACTTAGTATAAACAGCTGAGAGAAAGTTCTAAATATAGAGTGGCACCATTGTATGTATTCTAACAGAGCCCGGTCTCTCTTCATTCATCCAGTTAAGGTCTTAGAAGAGTGTATGGCACCGCGCTTGTTGGGGCGACCTTGTAGTGTCAATCACCATATTTTCCCCACTCACCTATGTCTGGCCCTCGCGGAGATGCCAGGGGCCAAATGCCGTTTCCACTCAGCTCCCCCTACACAGATTCCCATGTCAGAAAATTCCTTCTGCAATTGCTGAGCTCTTCTCCTACTTTTTCCTAAGCACTACCCTCATTGTTCATAACAAGAAAGACAGACAGACCTCTTCGAGGAGTCATATCTCCCACTCCCTGGTTAATAGAATGCATGCCATGTTCCCAACACCAAACATGAGTTGGTCCCAAGGTCATTCACTCATACAGTCCTGGAGCTTCTTCTAGAACTTTCCATACTTAGTAAGCCAGAAAAGCGTCCTTCTTATTCATATCCCCAGAAAGCATCTCATTCATCTGTTTTGAGGATTCTTTCCTGCCCACACGAGACTAATAATCTCTATCCTCCCAACACAGGAGGATAACACATGTAAGAGCAAGTGGTAATTTAGCAGCAAAACGTTGATATTACACAGATGCCTGAGGTGAGCAGATTTAAGTATCGGGATTTAAAGGAAGATATGTACGCAGCAGGTGTCTTAGAGAGGGGAGCCCTGAAACTTTCATGTTTCGCAGGAGCTACAATGATGTCAGCTGCGTTTTCCTTCTCCATCTGCATAGGTTTGGGGTTGAAGGATACAGGTAAATAGACTCAAATCGAGTAAGTGACTGTCTAGTTTCAGAAAATGTAGAAATCCCAGCTGCATGATGTAGATGTTGCAGCACTGAAGGAAGCATTCAGTTAGAGTTTGGGGTCTGTGACCCCATTTCCTCGCAGTAAAACTGAGACCCCTGCATCAGTGGAGGAGCTGAAATGAGGGAAAGTATATGAAATCAGCATGTGGGACACTTTCAGGCAGAAGGACATTCTTCTGGGATGTGTGCAGCTAAACTACTTGGGACATGTCCATTAGTTTCGGCATAAGGTGCTCCCCAGGGATTCAAGATGGCCGGAGAGCGCTGTTAACAATTAGTGGCTATGGAAACACAGGATGAAAACAGAATCTACTTTTTCTTTGTAGTCTATCCAAGCATAAAGGGCTATGGCCCTGTGGGGTGCTATTACCTTTTTCCATTTCCACGTCCTTAAGAAACTGATTTAGGAGCACCTGGGTGCCTCAGCCAGTTGAGTGTCCAGCTCAGGTCATGATCTCACAGTTCATGAGTTCGAGCCCACATCGAGCTTGCTACTGTCAGCACAGAGCCTGCTTAGGATTCTCTGTCTCCTTCTCTCTCTGCCCCTCCCCTGCTTGGACGCACTCTCTCTCTCTCTTTTTTTTTTTAAATTTTTTTTAATGTTTTATTTATTTCTAGGAGAGAGAGAGAGAGAGACAGCGTGAGCAGGGGAGGGTCAGAGAGAGAGGGAGTCACAGACCGAAACAGGCTCCAGGCTCCGAGCTGGCAGTCAGCACAGAGCCCGACGCGGGGCTCGAACCCACGAACCGCGAGATCATGACCTAAGCGAAAGTCGGACGCTTAACCGACTAAGCCACCCAGGCGCCCCTCTCTCTCTCTCAAAAACAAATAAACATTAAAAGAAATGAAAATACATTTAAAAAAGAAACTGGTTTAAAAGATTTTTCAAGAAAAGAGAAAAAGAAAGAAAAAGGGAACCCCTTTGCAGGATGTGGCTAAGAGTGATCTTTGTGCTGGTCTGGTTTTCAGCTCCTTTTGTGTTGACCAAGCTCTGCCAACCCTTCCCAAGGCTATTCTTGGCCCTGCCTGTCTGGGCTCAGGCACCATGTGCTAAGATCAAAGCTTCTGCTGCCAGCCTAGGCTCCGTGTGTGCACAGATACCATCTTTATCAATTGGATTTTGAAGGAGGGTTGCCACCTCCAATATGCCCTGCTAAACACCACGTACTGCTAATTACTTGTCCCAGGAAAAGCCTCTCTCTGTGTCAGACGGTGCTATGACCGCACCATCTCGCAGGCTGCTCTATACGTCCTGTGTCCTGACTCTGCTTTCTAAGAACAGGCACTACCATTATGTGCAAATCCATGTGGCTTCCTGGGATCCTCACTTACGTGTCACAACAACGGTATGGAATGGCCCTGCCATCACCCCATCTTCAACAGGCTCTGTGAGACATGGAGGCGAGACCGACAGGTCCAGGTCAGAGCTGGGACTTATACCCCAGAGGCTGAGGACAGCTCCTGCCTTCTTCTTAATCACATTCTCTTGATCATGGTACTGGCTTGTGGTCCTGGAAAGAGCCCCATTCCAGACCTTTATGTCAGATAAGTGACTTATTTTATAAAGTTTGAATTGAAAACAGACCCTCCATTTGGAATGCATGTGGGTGCCAAGAATTTCCTGTGTAACTCTTGAGAATTTTGCTGGCCATGGGGCGCCTGGGTGGCTCAGTCGGTTAAGTGGCCGACTTTGGCTCAGGTCATGATCTCATGGTTCATGAGTTCCAGCCCCATGTCAGGCTGTGCTGACAGCTCAGAGCCTGGAGCCTGCTTCAGCTTCTGTGTCTCCCTCTCTATGCTCCTTCCCTATAGTGCTCTCTCTCTCTCTCTCTCTGTCTCTCAAAATAATAACTAAACATTTAAAAATTTTAAAGAGACTTTTGCTGGTTCAACTCCTCCTACGCAGAAGGCATGGATGCCACACGCTCCCCAGCACAGAGCCTGGCATCCAGAAAGAACTCTAAGTAAGGTCTAGTTCTTTATCTCTTTGCTCTCATTTGCCAGGGAGGAGAATGTTGTGTTCTGTGCAGTGTATATCTAAGCACCTTATTGTATCTGTTCTAAGGCTTTTGGCTCATATCAGGTGTCTGATTAATATTAATGGAGATGACGATGACGATGACCATGATGATGACAATGGTGACAATAGCCTGGATAGTAATGCTGAGTCATTTTTGCTCAGCCCTCTGACAGATGAGACTGCCGTCTGAGGTCCATGCCAGGACACCATGCACGGAAACATTACATGTCTCCCGGAGGCCTGGCGTGCCACAGCAGCGTGTCTCCCGCACGGCCCAGCTCGGCGAGTTGACAATGAGACATCTGTTCATGTGAACTTCTAAATATCAAGGTTGATGCCAAACATGAGCATCTCTGGAGCTCTGCGTCGTACTTGTGTCAGAGGGCAACATCCGGCAGTCAAGGTCAGGCAACAAAGCGTTTGCAAGAACGTGTACTCCCCGCAGAGCTGGGGGCACCGTGGAGCGCATCCTTCCTGTCAAAGCCACTGTCATGTTTATGAGCATATTCAGAGACAACCGTGTTTTTCTCTGGCTGAGTTCAGCTCAGAATGAGTGAGCCGGTCTGAGAAGACACAGTGGGTCCCAGTGTATTTTTGAAACTCTCTTTCAAACCCACCTGAATCTTGAGTTTTAGGAAATCCATTTGAGGGAGGGAATTTGCATCTGTGTTCTGAGATAAACCAGGAAGCTGGGAAAGGTTGCTCATAAGGCTGCTACTCACCCCATCCTGGTCTGGGCTCCTTACTTGACCTGTTCTTAGTGTTCTTAGTGTTCTAAGTTCCGAGGTTCTTAGTGTCACAAACTAGAGCAGTAACCAGACAAGGCAGTCTTCCTTTTACACTAGGACCTGGGACACGTCCTCAAACCCAAGGAGTCACGTAGGATACATTCTGCCACCAGCATGCCAACATGATCTACAGAAGAAAGATGTTTTGGAAACAATTCAAAATTTCTTATTTAACTTCAGAAGGTATTTAGACATAAGTCTCCTCAGCATGATAGTCTGGTGTGAAATTAAAACCATGTATTTAATTTAATTAATTTATTTTTAAGGTTTATTTATTTATTTTGAGAGGTAGAAAGAGTACAAGCGGGGGAGGGCCAGAGAGAGGGGAAAGAGAGAGAATCCCAAGCAGGCTCTGCACTGACAGCACAGAGCCCGAACTCACGAACCATGAGATCATGACTTGAGCCAAAACCAAGAGTCAGATGCTTAAGTGACTGAGTCCTACCTGGGTGCTCCTAAAACCATGTATTTTAAAATGAACAGAAAAAATAATGCTAGCACATTATAATGATAATCTATGGTGGTTAATATTAATAAGTTATACCTCACAAAGACCCACGCTGAAGTCAGAGGTCTGTACCACGTTATTTTCATGATGTTTCCATAATATTCATTCCACATTTCAATATATTACAGAAAACATATATTTTTTTCCCTGAATTATAGCTCTGGAGTTCTCAGACTGCTTCGAAGCCTGGTTTATAAATACCAGCTTTTGGTGATGCAGCTTCTTTATTAAAGACCTTACAAAAGATGCTAACCTACACAGAGATTTCTACCAGTAGAAGAAAAGGAAGCATAAATTAATCACACACCAAGCGAAAAACTCAATGGTGCTTTAAAAGGAGTGCAGCTGAATTAACTCGGGACAGTGAAGCCAACTCTATTTTGAAAAATTAAGAGGTAGTGGACAAAATATTTATGTCTTTTCTTCTTTTCATTTGATGTGATTTCGATTAAAAGATTGAGAATAAATGTTGATGAGCCGGACAGAAGCAAAGGTGGCCAGGCTCGGGTGTCCTCCGTTCCTGCATCTGATTATGTGACATGTGTCAGAGCAGTGCCCTTGTTAGGCTTGCCACTACCTCTATGAGATGGCACATAAATCCCCCACTTATTATTATTATTTTTTTTTTTTAGAAAAACAAGCCTTCCATGGACACATGAAGTCTTAGAAAGAAAAATAAAAGCATATCCTTGGCTTGAGTTCCATGAGTAGTAATTCCAGTGGGGATGCACTGCTCATTGGCATTTTCCTGTTGTTTTAGTTCTGTTATTTTAATAATTATTTTAATCCTTAAAAGTATTTTTTCAATTTTCATTCATTTTTGATCAGCAGAGCATGAGCAGGGGAGGGGCAGAGAGAAGGAGACACAGAATCTGAAGCAGGCTCCAGGCTCTGAGCCCCATGTGGGGTTAGCACAGAGCCCCATGTGGGGTCCCGAACCCAAGCACTTAGAGATCGTGACCTGAGCTGAAGCTGGATGTTTAACTGACTGAGCCGCCTAGGCACCCTTAATAAAAGCTTTTCTCAATTAGGGCAAGAGTTCTGATTTTTAAAGGAATTGCCCAGCCTCTGTTTTTTTTTTCTTTTCAGGAGAGAGACACAGGAGAAATGGTTAGGAAACTTTGGTGCCTGCTGCCTGCTTTTGATAATCTTGATTACTTTTGGAGTAGCTGTCCTTCGTGTACTTTTCCATCTTCGAACCCTGCCAGGAGGACATGGGATGGTGATGAAGCCTGAGGCTCGGGAGTCAGACAGACAAAGGTCACAGCGGGGCTCAGATCTTACTAGCTCTGCGACCCCAGGGAGGGAGGCCAGTATTAGCACTCACCCCACAGGACCGGATGAAAACGGAACAGTGGAAAGGTCAATGCATTTCGTAGGGTAGACAATTTGATTGTAAGCAAAAACAAAGTCTGTCCCCTGCTGAGTGTGGAGCCTGACACGGGGCTTGATCCCACAACCTGGGATTACGACCTGAGCTGCAATTGAGTTGGACGCTCAACCGACTGAGCCACCCAGGGGTCCCATTGCAAATATGTATCTCTAATATTTTGCTTTCATTCTTAGCTTGCTGCACATTTTCATCATGGATGGGTACCGGATTTTATGAAATGCTTTTCAGCATGACTTAAAAGGATCACATGAACTTCCTCCTTTAATTCATTAATTTCAGTCAATTACATTATTATTTTTGCCCAGTGTTTGCTTTCCTAGAATAAACCCAACTTGGTCACAAAGAAAAATGACTTGATCACTCTTTTAATATGCCATTAAATTCAACCAGTTAATAGTTTATTTAGGGTTTTAGCATCTACGTTCAAGTAAGAGGATCATTAAGTATGAGGTCAGCTAGTAGTACATCGGGTGCAACAATTAGTGATGGTCACACAAAAGGTTAATGGGTCCAAGAAGAAATATCTAAAGGTTAAATGAATTTCTCATGCTAAGAAGACATGGACTTAATGTGCTGCTGTCTAGAATCACCAGGGGAACTCCAGGCATCCTTTGGAGGAATCTTCATGGAATTTTCTGTGCATGTTGCTGCAGGTCAGGTCCAGAGAAGATCCAAAATGATTCAAGGGTTAAGGAATTGTCCTATGAATGAAGCAGATGAAAAGTTATGTCTTAGCCTGGAAATTCAACAAGAGATGAGTGAAGATATCATTTTTGAAAATGCTGTAGACAAACATGGACAGCTTCAACATGACTTTAGATATTGGATTGTGGTGGCGTGGGGCCAGATTTGCTGCAGGTGGATCTAGGGGAACTGGGATAGATCGTAGGTCTTTAATTTATTATAGGGATTCTCAAACTGGACTTCCAGGACTTCCCAAAGCCCTTTTGGGGGAGACTACAGTTCCAGAAGTAATATGTAAAGTTTAGGTGTTGCACATTTTCCTGGGGTCAGATTCTCTAGCTTTCATTAAAAAGCCAAGTGTCCCTGACTTACTCATTGCTGGACTTAGCTGTGTGACTTCAGTTGTCCGAGCTTCTTCTGGCTGCCCTCTCTATAAAGTGGGAATGGTCAGTCCTAATTACTTCAAACACTAGATGTGGATTCAAATCATAAAACATCAAACCTAAGTGTATACGCACAGAAGGAATTGTTTTAAGAATAAATAAATATGGTAGGCAATAAAATCATACAGACCATTTACCTTAAAAGTAAGCTTATGAAAACATTCAACAGATATTTAGATAAGTTGAGGCATCCAAGTGCAGAAGAGTAGGATTCGTCCACAAAATCTATGCGTGCACGCACATATTCTTTCTCCCCCAAGCCCTGCTATTATTGCTACAAAAGAAAGTGTACTGGGCTGGATTAGCCTTATCCACCAAGCATAGTGTTATGCTAATGCAAATATTTCAGCAAGATTTCCTGATTTGTTAATAGCTAAATAAACGAACAGCCTTCCTTTAATGAAACGCATAAAGAAGCTGTTGGAATTGTAGCAAGGGATAGATCAAAAAAGAATTTACTTTTTTTACATTTATTTTATTCATTTTGAGAGGCAGAGAGAGTGAGGGAGAGACAGAGAGAAAGAAGGAGAGAGAAAATCCCAAGCAGGCTCCATACTGCTAGCACGGAGCCTGACGTGGGGCTCCATCTCATGAACCATGAGATTATGACCTGTGTCGAAATCAAGAGTCAGATGCTTAACCTACTGAACCATCCAGGTGCCCCAATAAAAGAAGAATTTAAATAGCAGTCTCCCTTGATCTGGCTTTCATATGCTTCATCTTTTCCATTTGATCCACGTGGATTGGTTGCTAGAGGCTTTTTTTTAACTCAGAACCCTCACATTTTGAAGAATGAGCTTTGTTTCTTATCTAACTTTTGGGTTTCCTATTGGAGCATATGAAGACTAGATCGTTCCACCCTGTGACTTGAAGATGTCAAATACGGTGGTGGTTGTGAGCATAACATGTTTCCCAACTGAACTCAATTACAAAGGTCTGAACAATCAAAGGGAATCAAGGTAATGGCGATAATGTCTACTACTTTTTACAATCTTACTTTGCAATTCTCCACATGAAATTCCATTTTATGAAATGGTTTCAACTCAGCTTCCCAAATAAAATTGATCATATATGTGTCAGAGAATCATTTTCAACTACTAGGGGCCAAAATTTTGTCCCATGTGATTGTATGACTGAACAATGGTGATGTAGAGCCTATGAAAAATTCTAAGTGCAGTGAATATTGAGGCTTAAAGCAGAAGAAATCACATACTACAAGACAAATTATGGAATCAAAAAGAATAAGCTAATGAGATATCAAGCCAATGGAAGCATTATATTAGAAAGTAGGGGTGTATACCAGTAAGAATGGCTAAAATTAACAATGCAGACAACGAGGATGCAGAAAAAGGGGAACCCTTTTGCACGGCTGCTGGGAACGCAAACTGGTGCAGCCGCTCTGGAAAGCAGTATGGAGGTTCCTCAAAAAATTAAAAATAGAGCTACCCTATGACCCAGCAATTGCACTACTAGGTATTTGTCCAAGGGGTACAGGTGTGCTATTTCAAAGGGGCACATGCACCTCAATGGTTATACCAGCACTATTGACAATAGCCAAGGTATGGAAAGAGTCCAAATGTCCATTGACAGATGAATGGATAAAGAAGCTGTGTATATAATATTTATATATATATATATACGTATACACACACACTCATACACAATGAAGAATTACTCTGCAATCAAAAAGAATGAAATTTTTCCATTTGCAAGTACATGTATAGAACTAGAGGGTGTTATGCTAAGCAAAATTAGGCAGTCAAAGAAAGACAAATATCGTATGAGTGAGATCATATGATACAATGGGTAATTTAAGATACAAAACAGATGAACATAAGGGAAGGGAAGCAAAAATAATATAAAAACAAGGAGGAGGCCAACACATAAAAGACTCCTAATACAGAGAACAAACAATACAGAGAACAAAATACAGTTGCTGGAAGGGAGGTGGCGGGGGATGGGCTAAGTGGGGGATGGGCATTAAGGAGGGCACTTGCTGGGATGAGCACTGGGTGTTATACATAAGGGATGAATCACTGAATCTATTCCTGAAATCATTTTGGCACTATACGCTAACTAACTTGTATGTAAATTAAAAAATAAGTATATAAATTAAAAAAAAGAAAGTAAGGGTGTACAAACCACAAAAGCAATTAGCATTGCATTACTCTAAGGAGAAAAGACAAATTTCCGAAAAGGGGAAGTCTGTGATCTTTGTGTGCTTGAGTTATGAGTGTGTGTGTGTGGGTGTGTAAAGAGACAGAAGCTATAACATTAATGTCTGTTGAATGCTTTCTAAGTGCCATGCACTAGCCTGAAGGTTTTTTATACACATGCACTTCATTCAGTCTTCCATTATTGCCCTCATTTTATAGAAAAGAAAACTGAGACATTAAAGAGAGATTTCATTGTCCACATGTTTCCCCAAGTGCAGGACCAACATTTGAAAGTCAAGGTAGTTTGACTCCCAGCATTACATTCTAAGACATATTTGTATGCAAATCTTTGGAGTATAGAATCAGATGTCCCGAAAAAAAAGGTTTATGTGACTCACAGATGCCAGTTAACTGCAAATGGGAACTTTCAGATCAGAAACCATAGACAAAGATGAATCGTGGTCTGTTTCTTGAAATTGAGCCCTCCGTCTTCAGGGAACTGAGTTGCTATGTCCTTTCTTGCTCTTGTTTCCAGATGAGTGGATAAGTCAGCAAAGACTTCACTATAGTGAAGTTATGAAAAAATATAGAGTCAGACCCGAGGCACGAATGGCTGAAGAGTCCTGATCTGCTGGAATGTCCCCTCATTCAGAGACATTTGTGCCTATGTGACAGGAAGCCATCTGAATTATGATGGCCATGCCTGCAAGATGTTCAAGCACAAAAGTCACATGTCCTAAGGCCCCATTTGAAAAGGACATTTGCATCATGTCTAACAAAATGCTGCTTGGAAAATGTGTACATAAAAATGTGACTTGAACCCGTAGCTAAGTGAGAGTACAGATAAGGTTTTTTTTTTCCTGTTAAGTTCTATTTTTCTTTTCTAAAATTTAGGAAATGCATGTAACAAAACTGGTAGTTTCAAAAACCAATCAAACAAATAGGAGGGGTCTGCTTTGGGTGAGACATTTTGCTAAGAAATTCAAGACGCAGCTGGTGAACTTCAGAGACTACACCATGTTGGTCTTACTCACCGCTGCTGGCCCGCTGTCCTAGACTGGTACAGACTGAGGCCCCATCAGGATTTGTTTAATAAATAAATGGAGAGAGACTCATCCACAACTGAAAAATTCATATTGTATAGGTGCTGTGATAGAATGATGCACATCTTAGGGTCCAGAGCCAGATGCAAGGAGGGGAAAACTCCCTGGTGCATGGGTGGGGTTGAGTGTCGTGAACTGGAGACTCTGTCCAGAATATGATGCCTGAACTGCATCTCATAGTAAGAGGTAAGGGGGTAGGAGGGCATGATGCCCAGAGGGTGAGGAGGAAGCCAGAGAGAGGAAGACCACCATGATCAAAGGAAGCCGGATATTAACAGCCACGTGCTGGCTGGCCCAGGGTTGATAGAAATAGCAAATGGAGGAGAGAAAGAGAGAGCGAGAACATTGCAGGGAAATGAAGCTTCTAGAATAGTAGGAAAAGTCAACATTGATTTTTTGCAAATGTAAAGCCCAAGGATTACATGCAAAACAAGTTAAGACCATGAAATGACATGAGATGACAGTGCAGAACATGACAGATTCAAGAAAATACAAGCAGAAAGGAGTTATGGACCAAATCAAAATGAAAGGTATTACTGCAGAAATTCTGATTAAATGCTATCTCCATGTGCACAAACATAGCACAAATCCTTCTTTTTGGGTGGTAGGAGTTCTGAGTGGTTTTCATAGACTTTTGGCTTATCTCTTTTTTCCTAAAATAACTATGCACTTTATCATTATGTCTTTATTAAGAATATACTTGGGGAGAACATATCAGAATCTCACAAATAGGTTGTAGAGCTATTTACAAATATTTAGTAAAATGTTTTTAAAATGCTAGCCTAGGGATTCAATTCATTTCTCAATAAATGCAGTTAACATGTAGCTAAAGCAGTATTTTAAAAAGAGGAAGAAAGAAAAAGTAAGAAGGAAAGAAAGACAGAAAGACAAAGAAAGAAAGAAAGAAAGAAAGAAAGAAAGAAAGAAAGAAAAAAAGAAAGAAAGAAAGAAAGAAGAGAGAGAAGGAGAGAGGGGAAGCGGGAGGGAGGGAGAAGCAGGAGAGGGAAGGAGGGGAAAATAAGTTCCTCCAGATTTTGCTATGTGTAGACAGTAGACTGACCCATGGGCAAGAGCAAGTTTCATTGCTCCATCAAGAAATTTGTTTCAACAAGCGTTATTTATGTCTGGGTATTTATTCGATCTATTATTGCCACTCATTGCAAAATAACCCAAAGTTGTGTTAAAATGAACCAGAAGAGGAATAAAGGGCTGTTCGTTGCCATCACTAGAAAGAAAGGAGCCTCAAGGTCATTGCGAATGGTCATCCATTACGGTCCCACACATAACACGTAAATCGATAGTACTCACGAAAGCCCTCTGCTAATATGGAGAATAATGTTCTCACCTGGAACAAGAATTTCGATAGCAAACATATTTTTTCCTCGAAAGATGTCACATACAGACTCTTGCAGAGAATCTGTGCCATCTCCCCTTTTGGTAGAAGAAAAACCAAAACCAAAAAAAAAAAAAGGCGTTCAAAACTATCGTTAATTTGATCTTAAACACTTCTGCTCCAGTTTCTAACTTCGTGTCCTTTTAACCTTTGTCACTTCAATCCGTAGCCACGCCTGTGTCATTGGTGAAATACAGACCCTCTTCCCCAACCTCCTACATGCAGCCTTTCCGGCAAATGCGGGGCGTGCCATTTTCTGGACAAGTAACGGGCAGCGGGGTGCATCGCAATAGCTGATTTCATGCCGCTGAAACTTGTTTAATCAAATCAAGGCAGATATGGTTGATTACATGGACAAAAAGCTCCTGAATAAACCCGTTTGTTCAGGAGTAACTAAGCATTAGATAATATTATGTAATGTGGAAGGAAGTGACTCCCCTGGCTTAATATTATGGTTTCCATGACAACTGCATCAGCGAAGGGTAACGGAGTTCAGAAATATTGTCTTCTTTCGGCACAGACATGGAATATCTAAACACGCATGATGCTTTCGGTGTCTTTAGAAAAGTATTCCACTCGTTAGCGAGTGATCTTAGTTATTCAGAAGGAAAAATCCTGGAACTATAATCTTAGAATGAATACAGGTTGGCATTGCATTTCCTAAGTTCCTTAGGGATAGGAATGAGGCTCAGGTTGGTAGAGGAAGAGAGCCACATGAATTTTACATGTGACGGGTGTATTCCAAACATAGCCGCCCTCCATGTAGGCTCTATGAGCCATGGATGGCTTTTTTTTTTTTTTTCACTCCCTTTTCCAAAAACAAAGACAGCGATGGTAATAACAAAAGGGGGAAGTCCCAGCCAAACGATGACCACTGCAGAGGGTGGTGGAAAGCAGAGAAGATTAATTACGGGAGGGGAGGCAGTGAGGAGGCTCTGGTTCTGTGTGCAGCCGTGCTGTGCAGGCTCTGCGGTCCCTTTATCTGCTGCAGCAGCACGATTATAGGGCAGGGAGGAGCCTCAGAGCCCTGTCTGCAGGGTCGTGGGCCAGTTTTATTGAGTTCATTTTCGTCCCCCTGGGTCAGGTGAGGAACAGAGTTAAATATACAGCTTCTTCTGAATGCAAGTTACACCTCTGCAAGACTTTGAGAAATCCAATCATTTTGTTTTCTGTGGTTGAAGGAGGAAATTCATTTCCATGGTCACAGTGAAGGGCTGAGAGCGGGGAGAGCTGAATTCTGCTCTGGTCTCATTAACCTGCATGCTGCACGCTTCTCCTCCTAATGCCTCAGGTGGGTTTTCCCCAAAGGCTGACGTTTTAATGACAGGAGCTTCAGAGTTTCCTTCAACCTGAAGACATCCATTAACCATGGACCTTACCTTTTTAATTCATCCTCAGTGGCTCCTTGCTGCCCCTCCCAGGAAGGTTAGTATAAAGGAGAAGCCTGCGTCTCTAAGTTGTGCTCAGATGACACATAAAGGGGTTTCCACTGGGATTTGTCCCACCTCTAGTGCCAACCCGGTATCACGTGCCGTAGGTGTATTGTTATTCTCAAGTGTGCACATCATCCTCCAGTGTTTTTTTTAAAGGTTATTTATTCATTTCGAGAGAGTCAGAGAGAGCAAGCGGAGGAGGGGCAAAGAGAAAGGAAGACAGAGAGAGAATCCCAAGCAGGCTCCACAGAGCCCTGATGCGAGGCTCATACTCATGAAACAGGAGACCATGACCTGAGCCGAAACCAAGAGTTGGACGCTTAATCGACTGAGCCACCCAGGCACCCCCATCTTCTAATTATTCTAACAGACAGCCTCGAAGAGGGCTTCTACCCTAATTCCACGTAATCACACATTCATGAGATTGCCGTTGAGGAACAAGGGAAGAGGCCATCTCTATGCTGTGCCCTAAACTTTGGTGTGGACTACAGACAGCAAGATCTTAGAGTCACTCCTCCGGGCCCCACAGGTTCTAATGAATTGGATAAATCCTAACGGGAAGCAAATATAAGCAGCAACTTTAACTCTGCTGGAAGTTTAGACCCATTGGGTCTACAAGAAGATCTTTGGGTCTATGATGCCATCCTCTTGACACACAAATACAATAAGATGTGGCATAATTTTTGCCAAACTAGAAGCCATGGCAGGAAATCTGCCCTCTCTTTTTACCTTCCTTATAATAACAAAAGTAGAATATTTACTGAGTGCTTGGTATTACCAATCATTTTTGTTGATCCCTCAAAACAATATTTCAAGGTGGGCATTACCATCTGTATCGGCCAACGTTCTCCAGAGAAACGGAACCAATAGCGTGTGTGTGTGTGTGTGTGTGTGTGTGTATCTAGTCCAAAAGCTGGCAAGCTAGAGGTTCAGAAAAGAACTGCAGTTGGAGTCCAAAGGCCCTCAGCTATAGAGCCAGGAAGAGCTGACTTTGTAGATGAAGTCTGAAGGCTGTCTGCTGGAGAATTCCCTCTTGCTTAGAGGAGGTCAGTGTTTTGTTCTAGTCAGGCTTCAACTGAGTAGGCGAGGCCCACCGTCATTATGGAGGTCGAACTGCTTTACTCAAAGTCCACTGTAAATGTAAATCTCACCCCAAACTACCCTCACAGAAACACCCAGAATGTTTCACTGCAGAAGTGGGCGCCTTGGCCCAGCCAAGCTGACACATAAAAATTGCTATCATACCACCCATATCTTACCAGTCAGGTAAAAGGGAGGGCAAAGGAATTAACTTGCCTGGGAAATTAAATTAGCTGAGTAGAGGCCAGCACAGTAGGTGTTCAAATCCAAGGCTTTGGCCCCATGTGTTTCCGCACACATTGTTAAACGTCAGAGTGACAGGGCCCACCAGGGTGCCAGGCTTCCACAGACAGATAGATGTGTCAGCCAAGGGCCTTCTCTGTAACTGCCTTTCCTGAGCATCGTCTTCTCTGGACTCCGCTGTGTGCTTCCAAAGAGCTTTCCAGTGAAATGAAGTTTGTGAATTGAGATGCTCTCATGATAAATGCCTTTGGAACCTAGTCTGGTGGCCCCCTTCACCATCATTTTGCTCAGAAAAAGGAAAGATGTAAGGATTCCTTAGGGGCACCTGGGTGGCTCAGTCGGTTAAGCATCTGTCTTCAGCTCAGGTCATGATCTCGCTGTTCGTGAGTTCAAGCCCCGTGTTGGGCTCTGTGCTGACAGCTCAGAGCCTGAGGCCTGTTTCAGATTCTGTGTCTCCCTCTCTCTCTCTGTCCCTCCCCTACTTACACTCTGTCTAACCTTCTCTCTCAAAAATAAGAGCTTAAAAAAAAAAAGAATTCCCATAGGACATTTGTTTTCACCAGAGCCCCAATGGTAGATACTCTGATCCCCATTTTCCTGGGTGAATACTCAGGTCCAGGTCAGGCTTGGCGATCGACCCCACACTGGAAGAGTCAGTGAATGAGACACCTGGGACCTTTCCTACACCTTGGTCTGGAGTTTCTTCTCCTGCAAAATGAGTGCGCTGGGTCCCTGGTCTGCTTTCTGATGGTTTATCTGACACCTGAACCAAATGGCAAAGCAAAGACAGAAGCTTCTGCCTCCTGAGAGTATCACGAAAGCTGTCCCCACACATCAGAAGGGAAGACCTAGCTCTAGCCTGTTTTTTGAACAGAGTGGCCACTTAGAACTTCTCCAGAACAGTCAATGACTTCTCCGGGAACCGAGGGCAGATGAATAACCCAGATATGAGCATTTTAAGTGTGGCTGACTCCTGGGACTCGTGTGGCAATGGACTTGCTGGGTCTCGCTGTGGTGAGACTGAGTGGGTGAGGGGGATACAGAGGTAGCAAGAAATAACTTACAAAACTGACCGTGATGGGGCTTGCTTAGACCAAAGACAGGCTACGTGCAAACCCAGGCAGCCTATCTTAGCCGCGTGCTGTGATTGGCCTCACACCGTGGGTCTTCTTCTTAGGGTTTCATGAACCACAGTCTGAAACTCAGTTTCCCTCTCCATCAGCTGCCTCCTCTCCCACTCTCCTCACCAAAGGAAGTAAAATGGCATTAAGGTGCATCGTGACGGGGTCGTAATCACTGCCGGTGCACACTTTCAGGAAGCTAGACTCTCAGCACTTCCTACAGTGGGCATGTAAGTCACCTATGCAATTTATGAAGTCAGGCTGCTAATTGTTGGCTGCTATGGGGGAGATAAGGAAGTAATAGTTCTACAAGAGGTAGAACAAGACAAGACACAGCCTGTTCTAGTCTATTCTATCGTCCGAGGATGCGAAGGGCAAAGCTCTGCCAATACGGCTTATTTTTATCCAGGTCTCAAAACTGAATGAAGTGTGGGGTCTTCAGATGCTGCAGAGTTCTTCTTCAGATGGAACTTTCTGAAGAGATCAAGTAATTCCAAAGATTTTTGTTCATACATGTTTTCTCCTTGAGGCGTATCTTAGCATGGGTGGCCATAATGGAATACCACAGACTGCGGAGCCTCAGCAACAGGAATTATTGCTCTCAATTATTGACGTTGGAAGTCCAAGATCGAGGTGCCAGAAGGGTCCGTGTCTGGTTAGAGTTCTCTCCTTGGGCTGCAGACGGTCACCACCTTCTAGGTCCACACATGGCCTCTCCTTACTGCCTGTGTGCAGAGTGAGGAAGCAAGCTCTCCTGTGTCACCTCCCGTAAGGATGCTAATGCCATTATGGGAGCCCCACCCTCATGGTCTCATCTAAACCTAGGCACCTCCGGAAGGCTCACATTCAATTACCATCACAGTGGGGGCTAGGGTTCCAGCTTATGAACGTAGGGGGAGGGCACAACTCTGGGGCTTGCGTGTGAAGACCCAACCCCTTTAGCATCAGAATCCCTGCAATCATGGGCCAGCTTGTGCCTTTGTGTCCTGTTGATTAGCTGGGGATATTGTCGCTCGTGTTCCATCGGCTGGCTTCACGGATAGAGCTTTGCAACCTTTTTGGAATTTCATCTTCAGTAGATTCTTGTCCTTTCTCATTGGTTCTGGGGAAAATGCCATCAGGAAGCTCTTTCAGTAGGAAGTGGGTGGCTCACCCCCTTTATAAAATGCTTCTTTTACTAAGAGTCACCAGAGAAATCTCTGATTAAATGTACACGGGAAAATACAATGTTCTGGCTCTGGAAAAATAAGAAAGAAGAGAGAAGGGCAAAGGAGAGTTGACTTGCTTAAATTCTCACAGGGTGTTTTTGAGAAAGACCAGCTTCAGAGTAAGGTGGACTCAGTTTTGCATTTTGATGCCACCATTTAACAGCTTAATGATTCTAGGAAATCTTCATAATTCCTCTGGACTAGATTCCGTTACATACAAAATGGAGACTTAAATACCTACTAGGTAACCCTATGAAGTTTTGTCATTTTACATAAAGTACAAAGCACAGTGTAGGTACCAAACATATGTTAATTTTCTCGGTCCTTCATTACAACTATATAATACATCCTTTTCCAGGGCCTCTTAAAATTCTTCAGATTTCAATCCACCTTCGTTAGGCACTCATGTAATATTTGACACATATATCCTCAATGGCG
Organism: Crocuta crocuta; assembly: GCF_008692635.1. Lineage (NCBI taxonomy): Eukaryota > Metazoa > Chordata > Mammalia > Carnivora > Hyaenidae > Crocuta > Crocuta crocuta. Next base: position 8,455,838 of record NW_027529424.1, on the reverse strand, counting down.
AAGACAATTAGCAAACTCACAAACTGTGATTCTATTTCATCAACATGGTCTAAGACCGGGATCAGAAAGTATGGCCCTTGAGCCCTACCTGGCCCACTGTTTGTTGTGGTAAATAAAGTTTTATTGGAACATGGTCACACTCCTTCATTTACACATTGTCTCCAGCTGCATCTGTGCTACACAGCAGAGTTAACTAGATGTGACCCAGCCTCAGAGATTTAATTTACTATCTGCCCTTTTACAGTAAAAATAAAAAATGTGATCCTCAGTCTAGGGTAATTATTTCCAACTTTGCCTGAAAGTATGGATGGATCTTGGCTCCTTGACTTCAAGATTTGTATAACTTAAATGTCCTATTTCACGAGTGAATATCCCTAACAAAGGCAGAAGTTCTAGTTTCTAAATGCCTGGAAAAGAAGTATAGAACTGTCCCTATGTGTAAGGGATGAATTTTGTCGCTGTTCTGCCAACCTCTGGGGAAATGTGTTCTGCTTGTGGCAGAATAAACATGAGGTGCTCAGTGTCCCAGTCCCACGAGCTTAAGACGACAAGGAACAAACTGAGACATTTGGGTTTATTGATCTAATGAGATGAGGCGGAAGCACTCTGGGGAATGTCTCACCAAACAAACAAGAAAATAAGAGGCAATGATGGAGTCCAAATGTAATCTGAAAGAAGCAGTGTTTCGATAGGGCTCAGAACAAAGCAGTGCAAGGTGAAGGTCAATAGCAGGTCTGGACCGAAAAGTGTTTCCGTGGAAACAATACAGTGAAGGTAGCTATGGAAGGCTCTGCCCTTATCTGAAGTTCTGCACCTGGTTTGTAAATCCTGACTGCTTCTCTGTGTCCACAAGCCACTGGGTCCTCCAGGCAAAAGGGGGGAGGTTTCATTCTAACTGATGCCATTTCAAACAGCAACGGTTCCTCCAGTCTATGACTTCAGAGAAACAAGTGTCTCTGTGGGTTCAAAAGCAGTAATCACTCAAAGAAGGGGTTGTTACGACTTGGTGGGGCTCCAGGATGTCCTTGGGAGAAATATCGTTTCCTGCAAACTCTTCGGCTGCCTCTGTTCTTCCAGCCTGATGAATGGCCGGGCCGGTCTTCATGCTCTTGCTGGGGACTCATGTTTACTTTTTCATCAGGAAGGTGATGACCACAGGTGTGGGAGCTGCAGAGGTACAGAAGGGAGAGCAGGATGGGGAGGAACAGACAGTGGAGAGGGAAATTCGAGGCAGATAACAGACTGAGGGGAGCTTTCCTGCAGTCTAGTACAACGCCAGACCGAATACCACCCAACTCGATACATGCGTGCCGAATACACGGAGGAATAGTATTTAGGTGGTTGTGAGGGCTCTCCAGCCTAAAGGAGTAGTGATATTTTAATGACCCTCACATTATTATTATACTCTCACGTAGAATTTCATGATACTCCTTTAACGTTTAACCAGAAAACCAGAAGAGAGGTGGCATTAGCCGACCGACAAACGTATTACAAATTTTCTTCCTTAGACACTCACAGAAAAACATCAGGGTTATCCTTTGGGTGACAGCTGTCAGTCAGAAGCCAGTGTTGTGGGTCAGGATGGCTTCTCTTGTGATTTTAGAGAACAGACTAGAAGCTAAGAAGGGCCTGTTTCCTGGAGGGGCTCGGCTTCTCTCCCGGCATGTTTGTAAGGGACGGGAAGTGCTAAATACTGCGTCAGAACTGGCTCAGGAAACGGACCTTGGGACTCTAGGAATGGAAATATGCAGAACTCAGTGAAAACTTTCAGTATTCAGAGTGCCTCCATCTTTCAGTTCAGAGACTTCCTGCCACCATCGCAGAGCCTTCTTAGCAAAATCCTCGTTTCTCTGAAGCTCTTGACCATTACCTGCTCACCTTTGTGCAATCTCTTATTTTTCCTTTTATTTCCTCCATCTTCCTCAGATCACTACTAGTATAAATTATCTTAAGTTTCCAATATTCAGCTTCCGTTCCCTTTCTCTGCTCCTCCTTGATCACCACCCCTCCACAAAGCCTCTGAACCGTAAGGAGCCTGAGGACTATTGCAGAAATTAACTCTGCCTCTGGGTCCTAGGAAGTATAGCGATAGCAGGAAAGAGACCTCAGTGTAGGACTGGGTTCAGTTCCCCAAATCATACCAGCAAGAAGCCAAGGAACAGGGTGGCATCCGTGGATGGAAACTCACCAGGAGGAGACCTCAGGTAGAGCAGGCATTCTGGCTAAACAGACAACAGGGTTCTTGCTAATGGCAACTCAGGGTAATCAGACACCTCTGATCAAGAATTTGATCCAATACCGTGGGACATCAGATCTGGAAGGGGAAGATTCTCTCTAAACTGACTTAGCAGGACTCATGCTAAAATCAGGCTCTGTGGGGAAGGCCAGGGTGAGAACTGTTTGGGAAAAGAGCTCAGGGGAACCTGACGGAAGTTTGCTGAGGGAGAGAATCTTTGTCAGGTAGGGACCACATACACAGCGGTTGAAGAGAGGGGCTGAGGAGGTCCTGAGGCGCATGTAAAGCAGGAAGATTTACCATAGGGAGGCTGGCATCCAGCTGTGGGAAAGTGGAGGAAATGAGAGTCTTCTTCCCATGCACCAAGTCCTCTTGCTCAATGAGGTAATGGGCGCCAGCGCCTGGAGCCGGCCGGGTGCAGCCTGTGAATGGGGTTCGCTTTGATTAGAATCAGCTGGGAGCAGAGAATGACCCCCCCCCACCGCCCGAGGTCCTCGAATGAAGAGGTGATCTTGTGAAATATAGTCCTATATGCTCAGCTTCATTGATCAGCTAAAATAATCATTTACAGTAGATGACAAACATTAGGAGAAGGGAAAACCCAACCGATGGAAATTAACTAGCCCCACACCAACAAAATCCAGGACCCATCACAGCGTGGGTTTCCTGGGGACAAATACCGCCAGACAAACTTAATAGCTTGCTTCTTGAAGGGAAATGTATGCATGTGCCCATGCGCCTACACACATACACACACACACACACACACATCACCCAAATGAATGGTTGAGGGGAACACAGCAGATGTTACTTATTTTGACTCGACTAAAGCACTTGATAAAAACGTCTCAGGGAATTTTACTTGCAAAACAAGTTCAAATTGGCTGCAATAGGAGAATTCCAGTGCCGATTGAAAACTGGCTCCAAAGCCATAATCCAGAGGTAGTGGGATTGATAAATAAACAGCAACAGATCTGGCTGCTGGAAGGGGTTTAGAAGAATGTCCCAGGGGCTTCTGTGAGGACTGAGTTTATTAAAAATCTTTATCAATGAGTTGGAAGAACCAGCCAACAGGATGTGCCTGGGATCTGCCCAGAATACTAAATCAGCCAATGTTGGAGAAAGTGCGGAAGATCGGGTCCTATGCAGGCGGATAGACAGAGGTTACCAGTGTGTAAGGAGGAGGGAGGAAGGAACAAAATGAGATCCACCCAAGGGGAAATTCTCAATGTGCTGATCCGTAGATGAGTAGGTTCTGGAATTATGTGAAGGAGACCACTGAGGTTTTATGGGAGAGAAAGGTCCAGGAAGACGAGGGAAGTGCAGATTAGGCCTAACTTGGCAAAGCTCTTCAGCGACCAACAAGGGAGGACGCAGGCTTGTGGGGCCTGCAGTTTATAACATTTGGTGAGCCCTCTTCAAGAAAAAAGTTTAAAAATATATATTAATTTAAAATTAGGTACAGGGGCACCTGGGTGGCTCAGTTAGTGAAGCGCCTGACTTTGGCTCAGGTCTGACCTCACCGTTCGTGAGTTCGAGCCCCATGTCGGGCTCTGTGCTGACAGCTCAGAGCCTGGAGTCTGTTTCAGATTCTGTGTCTCCTTCTCTCTCTGTTCCTCTCTCGCTCACACTCTGTGTCTCCCCTCTCTCAAAAATAAATAAAAATACATTTAAAAATTATAAAATTAGGTACAGCTCTTTGAAAGAGACTGGACTCAGTGAAGCCCCAAAGTTGGAGCGTCCTGAGTTTCTTGGTGACGCAGCCGCTCCGGACATAGCTGGAGTCACCGGGGTTTGTGGGGAGGGTGAAGAGAGAGCAAGGCTGATCCAGGTTCAGGCCGTGGCGGGTGCGGAGACGGGGGAGAGAGCGGGGCTGTTCCATTTCCTGCCTGGACGATGGGCTATGAGGTGGGTAAAGGCAAAATATGAGGTCGAAACAGAAAGCAAAGGACCGTGCAAGTTATACTGAGAAGGACTTTCTTGATTCTGAGGCCAGTGGGACATCTGGGAAGGGGCTAAGTCGGGAAATAATGTCAGGTGAATGGAGTGTTAACAGAGATCGACAGGCTGGCCGATTAAAGGGAGGCAAGAAAGGTCTAGAGAGGCCAAGTTGGATGTTCCAGAAACCCAGATAAGAGACAGAACCTGACTGAGCTGGCAGGAGAGACGAGACGGGAAGGGAACCGATTCACTTAGGAAACTTCAAAAGCAAGAAATGGTAGGATTCAGCGTTCAACTAAATGTAGGGGTAAAAATAGGAAGAACTTATTTAAAATGTCTACAATTCTTGCATTTGAAACTAGGTGCCATCTCTCAATTTGTTACGAACGTCAGCTCACTAAGTCGGGGGCGCCCCTGGGGTTATGTTTGGGAGAAGTCAAGAGCCTCAGACACATGAAACCACCCACATGTAGCCATACGGCTTAAAGATCAGAAAAAAAAAAAAAAGGACAGTCACAAGCCTGCTAAGGCATTGTCGTTTTTTTTTCACGCTCACAGATGTTTAGTGCCACTCTGTCATTGGAAGGGCGTAGGGCAGTGCATGGATAAAAGAGACTACCTTTGTGCAAAACTGCAGCTTTCCATAAGGAAAAGCCATCTACACCCGCCATGGACCAGTGAGGATGCCGTCCATCACAGCCTTAAAGCCGTAAAGCGAAAGAGCAAAAGTGTGCAGAAGGTGCACACTATGTTTTTTTAAAAAGTGATGAGCAGGGAAAGATTCACACAAAGCTAGTAACAGCGGCCACCTCTGGGTGCTGGGGTCGGAAGGCCGGAAACGGGGATGCATTCTCTCTTTATTACTTTCTGCGTTGGTAAGACTTTTTTTGGTGAGATAGTTGCATACACACAAGCATGCGCGTGAATATGCATGAAATGGTGCTACAAGGACTTTGGAAAAATGTAAATGCCCAGTTTGGTAAAGAGTATTATTACAATTCTGTTGCCAACACTTCAGATTTCAGAGACCTGAAAAGCACAGGAAAAACCGCTCGGCCGTGTAGAAGTCGTGAGCGAAGGTGGGCCATCACTGGCTAGGTTGTTTGGTTTGCAGACGAGCCTGGGGACCTGAGTGGCCGTCTGGCACACCCATGCAAAGCCGCTCTGTTTCTGAGAGCCTTGAGCCCGCTGTGACTCATCATGATGCTGTCGTTTGCCCAAGTCAAGCTATGAGCTCAAAAGTGTGGGGGGCTCCTAAGAGGTGAATCTGGAGAGACAAAGCAAGCAGAAATAAGGAGGGAGGGCTTCTCTGTGCCTTGAGCTGAGGGTGACTCCGAAATGTCTCTTATTCCACTGCCAGGCTTGGGTTGAAATCATCTTTAGACTGGTCCTTACCTTCAGATCTACAAAATCGCCTTTGACATCACAGAGGAATAGACTTGCCTCTCGGGCTCTACTTTCATTCTGCTTCCATCTGAACCGGGAGCACCCACAGAAATGCTTTGCTTTGCAACATCCCGTGTAATTTTATTCTGTTTGGATTTCCCGTCATCTGTAAAGAAAATAAATAGATTTCTTGCGAGCAGTGTTTGGGGACAGCGTTAACTATAATCAGTTTCTATTTCAAGTTGCTTCTGCCCATCTTTTCATTTCTGCCAGAGGTGCCAGAGTCTGACGGTTCTCCTTCTCTTTTGTGTATTGATCTTGGTCTATAGCAGCCGACTGATAAAGGTAGAAATCTTCGGCTTATCATCTGCCAGATTTTTGTTGTGAGGCTTAATTTGCTTCCTTTACAAGCTGTTCAAGGGTGCAAGCTATAGAGACCAGATGGTTTTCTATTGCCTGGATGTTTCCTTCCTGTGAACGATTGTCCAGAGATTTCCAAGGCTGTGCTGAGATAGTATAGTTTCTATAGTTACTCTGGTTAGCATCCCTGCATTGATGCCTTGGCCGGCACAAAAGAGTATTCCATCTACCAAAGTCTGGAAACCACTTAAAATGAATGGCCCTGTGTGCTTTTGAAATTACTTGTGGAAAGCCCAGGTTTCGAGTAACCATTAATAAATAATTACCCTTTGGTTAGAGTGTCCTGCTGATTTCTGATAAGAACAAGTTGATGTATGGCGTAGTTGGTCTGTGGCTCTGGGTTGGTTCGAATGTGCCTGCTTTGTATTCCCCACAGATAGAAGCTTCCAGAAGGCACAGAGAGGAAAGCAGTCTCCACACCCTGTGATGTACCTGGTGGGTAGTTAAAATAATGTGGGGGCAAAGCTATCCCCCCAAGTTCCAGCCCAGAGTTTAGCTTGTGGAGGCTTAGCTCCGTGACTGGGCTTTGGGAGATCACCCCTAATACAGGTGAGTGGGGTGCCACGATGAACACAGCGAGGAGTTTCTCAGGGCTTCTGATGGTGTGGGTGGCCTGAGACACCAGGGGTTCTGGACAAAGAAGGTGCTCGGTGGTCAGAGGCAAGAAGCAAGTAACCAAAACCAAGATCTTAGAACCTCAATTCCACGCTGAAGATGCATCAACGTTCTATGGCCACAGCCCACCAGGCGCACCCCTGTGGCCGGACCAGTGGCTTTACGACCAGCTGTAGTAAGAGAGAACACAGGGACCCGGGAAGTCTCAGTGTAAGTGGTTGCTGGGGAGAGACCGTTAGAGGATTTGGGCGTCGGTTGGCTGAATGGGAGATGGTCTGAGGAAACGGAGGTTTGCTCTAAATAACCGGGCATTGTCAAAAAGCAGGAACAATCCTATAAGTGGTATCTCAGTAAATCTCATCCATACGGAGGTCACACTAGAGGCAGGATAAAGCAAGAATTGGTGAAAGCATAGAAGTCACTTAGCAGGATTGAAGGGTGTTAGTGTCTTGTCGGTATCTTGTCTGGGTGGATGTTCTGAGACTATCTATGGCCACAGCTCAGCTGGACGCCTCAGGCCAGATTGTGAGAACACTGAGGATTCTGTGTAAGGTCACTACTTCCATACATCAGGGACGCTTGTTTCCTTCCTCGGGTGTCATCGGAGAAGTCAAGAAAGGCGCTGGAGACCCCCGGCTTCCCATTTCACTGCTTTGCCTTTGCTTTGTCACTACCTGGTTCACCTTGACTGCCCCGACTCAGACTCTCATTAGCACCCCTCTGCCACACGCTGCGCTTGTGCCTGTAAGATGGGTGGGTCTCGTGCCAGGGCGGCGGTGGGGCAGTCCTCTGCACACGGAAATAGTCACCCGCCTCGAATGGTCCTTTGGTAACAGACAAAAGCATCACTTTTCTAAACGGGTTTATATGAGGCAGAAATAGACGACTTGAAAGACTTAGGCACGGAGGAGGTGCATGCATTTTGAACATCCCAATCGGAACAGTTCACAGAGACAAGAAGCCTGTTTCCAGCACAGCCACACACACCTCTCTTAAAATAGTGGATGCCGAATACGGTCGTATGAGCAGGTTACTCTGCATACGCATTTGAACTCCGAAGCCATGGGTCACACAAGGAAACTTTGGAGGGGACTATATTTGGTAAAAAAGTTTAGAGGACTTTAAATGGAGCCCCGGAAGGGGAAGCAAACCTCATGTGCAGCAGCTCTGAAGTCAGGAGACTCCGGCAAGCCCTCTGAGCTCTCACCTGTATCTTGGAGGGGGAGAGGGAGGTCTTTTGGCTGAAGGGGCTCATTGTTAGCTTGTCCTTCCAGAAGAAAGTTACCCCATTCGATCTCCATATTACGGATACTTGCTGTGGAGTATCCGAGGCACTGATCTCCTGCTGAGGCAGGAAATATAGACTTCACCAAGTTGAGCACATGGCATTTATTATTTACGAGGAAAATCAGGCTTTGAGAATCTAAATTAATTGGTCAAGGTCCCCTCGCCCGTGGGCAACAGCTGGGATTTAGGAAGACAGTCTTCTGATGTTAATGCCGAAGCCAGTGTTCTTAACTAGAAGCTATTTTCTCTCCCAGGAGGAAATAATGGACATTCGAATAAATTTACGGAGCGCCCAGAAAGGTCAGCCTTATGAGGATAGTTCTAGAGAGATAGTGTGGAGGCCAAGAGCATGGGGGCAGGAGGTTTGTGAGGTCCACTCTTCTCTATCTATTCTCCACCCTTCCGTGTCTAGCGCTTTGCCTAATGACTGCGGTTCCTCCTATAAAAGAGGTGACATGTGTTCCCCCAGCCTTTGAGGCTGGGCTTGGCCACGTGGCTCTCCTTGCCCCGTAGAATGGGAAGATGGCGCTGGCGTGCCAGTCCAGGACTCGAACAAGGGCTTGTGTGTTTCCACGGGAACGTTTGCACATCCGCCGTCATAATCAGAAGGACGTGCTCTGGCCAATCCGCTGGTCCCAGGGGAAGGACGAGGGTCACACGGAGCAGAGTCACCTCCATCTGGACTCATCCTAAGTCAGCTGGCCCTCTGCCAACTTGCACACACCTGAGAATAAACTGTTGTTTCAAACCATTATGTTTTGGGGTGTTTTGTTATTCTGTATCTTTGTGGCAATAGCTAACAGATACAAAATGCATTTGAATTATAGGATATGGGCTCACAGCAACTTCCGTCATTAGCTTTGGCCATTACGTAAACTTTCTCGGCCACAGGGTTTGTCATAAAAGATACGGAAATAGAAATTCCAACCCAGAAAGTGTTTTTGTCTTTCTGTGTGCTGAGTGAGGTAATGCTGGTAAAATGCTTAGGGGAGCACCTGGCACGAGTTACTCCGTGTCACGGTCGTGGTGGCTCTGTGTCTACTTAAGGGCCCTGTGGGCCAGAGGGCCTCTGTGCTGGGTGCTGATGCGTTGGGGGGCAGATCTGTGTCTCCTGATTGGTTCTGTAGTGTTCGCGTTTTACACCTTAAACAGGGGGAGGCTGCACAGATGAACTTCTTTTCTTAATATTTAATTTTGAGAGAGAGAGAGGAAGAGAGAGTGAGCAGGGGAGGGTCAGAGAGAGGGGGACAGAGGATCTCAAGCAGGCCCTGTGCTGAGAGCAGAGAGCCTGATGCGGGCTCGAACCCACGAACTGAGAGATCATGACCGGAGCTGAAGTTGGACGCTTAACCAACTGAGCCCCAGAGGCGCCCCCTAGTAGAATCAGCTTCTTAAGTGCTGAACATTCTCAACCTGCGAGAGTGGTGTGTGTGTGTGTGCGCACCTGTGAGTGTGTGCACGTGTGTGCACTCGCATCTGAGTGCGCGTGCACGTGTGTGCACTTGCACCTGTGAGTGCGTGCACGTGTGTGCACTCGCATCTGAGTGCGCGTGCACGTGTGTGCACTTGCACCTGTGAGTGCGTGCACGTGTGTGCACTCGCATCTGAGTGCATGTGCACGTGTGTGCATTCGCATCTGAGTGCGCGTGCACCTGTGCCTATGTGCGTGTGCGCCCTGACCGGCACGGAGCAGAGGCGGGGAACGTTCCGCAGAACATCGGCGCTCCCCTTCCTGCACGAGGTCGGGCACTGCGTTTCTTGGAGCTCATGTTTAAAAGCGAAGGGGTCGACGGGAAACAGCGGTTGTGCCCCAGCCTCCCGGTGGGTAAGCCTGCCTTTCCGCAGCTTCTCCACGCGCGGCTGCTGGTCACCCGTGTCCCCAGCCTGGGGCGCAGAGCGGGGCCTGGCCGCACGCAGGCCGGCCGCCCCCGCTGCTGTCCCCGCAGCAAGCTGGGGCTGCTGCTGTCCAGGGCGGTGCGGCGCCCTCCGGGTCGGCTCCATCCGGAGCCTCCGACAAGGGGCTGCAGCGCTGTCTAGCCTGCAAGCCTCTGAAATGCAGGCGCACAAAGGCGGGGGAGGGAGCCACCCGCTTTGAGTCGGCCCTCGCGGTGTGGACTTCCCGCTGCCGCACTTACAGGCTGAAGTCAGCAGCTGGGTTCAGATGCGTAAATAACCTCAGGGAGGCCCGCAGAGGCCGGTGGAGGGCAGAGGGGGACCCCGGGCATCTGTCAGGACTAGAATATAGATAAAGGGACAGAGCGACAGGGCCTCAAGCAACAGGAGGGATCAGCTAGTTCTACTTTGTGTTAAAGGCTTCTGGATGATTTCTGAATCCCACACTGATAACATGTGTGTCATGAGACCTTAGCTGTTGTCGGTAAAGGACTAAAGCGGTTAGAAATCCGATTGACTTTTGGGCTCTCTCCCTTCCTCTTTCCTTTCTTCAATTAATATAATTTCAAATTCTAGTTTCTTTCCCTTTTTTTCAATTCCTCTCACCAGATCAGACATTTGACTTTCGAATCTAATAATCCCTTTGTATCTTTGGTCAATAAAATCCTTTTTTTTTTTTCCCGTAGACTGCTTCCAGAACAGTGGCCTGCAACACGGCTACCTCCGACTCAAAACACTTCGTCTCTTCTGCCTTCGGCAATAGCTAGAGGTGCCCAGGTGCCAAGGAGCATCCCTGCCTCTACTTGTGCCCACCCCGGCCCAGCCAGGCTGGGCCTAGAAAATTCCATCGTCCACAGGGTGGGGCCTCTGAGCCAGGACGAAGGAAGGGCTGCGTCCCCCCTCATGGGGAGAGGAGGCTGGGACAGTGAACGCGTCAGCTGCTCCTGCTCTGGCTCTGACTGGCTGCTGTGCTGTAGCGCCTGGTCCATATTCAGTCCCCACGACGCCACGCCTAGCAATGCCAGCCTCACGTCCGGAAAACCGCAGGGAGGAGTGGGTATGGAGCAGAGCGGTGCCTGCTTGCTGCCGGGCCTCCCTGGCAGGCCTGCTCCCCTCGGATAACGCAGCCTGACAAATGCAACTGGAATGTGCTAGAAGCTTCTGCAGGTGCCTTGACATTTTCTCTCTGGAGTGAATGCAAAGCAGTGCTCTGCAATGAATTTGTTCAAATTGGCTCTTGCCACGATTTCCTCTGGCTCCTCCTGCTTTGGTTTCAGCTTCCGAAGGAACCCCATCCCCCTCCCGCCAAACTTGTATGTTGAAGCCCTTCCTCCAGGTGAGGGTATTTGGAGACTGGAATTTGGGAGGTCACTGGGGTTAGAGGGGGTCACAGGGTTGGACCCTCATGACGGGATTAGTAGCTTTATAAGAAGCATGATTTGTGCACAAACATCGCTTAGAATTTTTCTTACTTAGAGATAGAGAGAGAGAGAACACATGCGTAAGTATGAGAGGGAGGGAGAGAGAGACGCCCAAGCAGGCTCCTTCTGTCACAATGGAGTCCGATGCGGGGCTCAGACTCACAAACAGCATCACTTAGAAATTCTTAAAAGCCACACAAAAGCAAATTTAAAATATTCCAATAAAAGCAGAGTTCAAGAACTCAGGCCCTGAACAGAAAATTTATTCTTAAATATTCTAATGCTGTAGGCTAAAAAATTAAGCCTCTTAGAGCTGGAAAATGTAATAATTCTAGAGCTTTTATAAGTTTATTACCTTTTTCCCTGTTGTTTGGCAAAGAATGCTGTAAATGATCAAAGGACTTTTAGAAAATGTTTTATTACGAACCTCCACTTCTAATGATGGTACATTTTTGAGTCAGGAGGATAAAGAGGTATCTTCAATACACCAAACCCAACAATGTTTAGGAAGAACTTAATTCTTAATCCCCTTTGATATTACATGGCACAATTTAGTGAAGTCCATGTGCTACCACATTGTCAAAGAAATGTATTTTATGTGCGGGAAATATTCAAGTATATACATTTATATTCAGCCTTGAGCTTTGAAAGAGTACATTGGAAATTATAATAATGTTCACTCCACGCTGGGAGTAACTGGTGAGCTGCTTTCCAGTTATTTTAACAAACTGGACAAGATGCAGAACCCCATTAGCCATTGCTTTGCTTCACGTCATGCAAAAAAAACCCCCAAAATATTACCGTAGGATATTGGCTTTCGGTTGTGATTGCACAGGTTGCCTGAAACAAAACAAAAAAATTCTCCTAAACTTACTTTCTCTTTCTTTCTTTCTTTCTTAAGGTTTATTTTATTTTGAGAGAGAGAGAGAGAACAATCAGGGGAGGGGTGGGGAGAGGGAGAGAAAATCTCAGGCAGGCTCCAGGGTCCACACAGTCAGCGCAGAGCCCAACATAGGGCCCAAACCCACAAACCGTCAGATCATGACCTGAGCTGAAGTTGGATGCTTAACCGACCGAACCACCCAGGCAACCCTACAAACTTGCTATATTTAAAAATTCGATCCCCTTTGAAAAATTGAATTAGTGGATTTCATTTTAGAGACTTGATGAATAGCGAAAGTCTCCAAATTCTTTCTTAGAATTCATTTCTGCAAAGTCCTACTGAATAGTTTTGTTTGAATTCTGACCGAATTCCAGGCTCCACATCATTTTTAAAATCACCTATTCTGTGTCAAACCAAGATTGCAAATCGTAACGATGGAGCACCTTCGCTGTGCCATTTTTCTATACTCATACATCTGTATGTATTCTGCATCACATCTGTGCCCACAGAGATTGAATCAATGATGTTTATTGATGGTAACTAGAGAGAAAGAACCAGTGTTTTCAGACTCTAATCCTACTTTTCAGGAAGCTCTGCATCGCATTCTGTTTCAGGTAAACCAGTGCCTGCAGATCACAGTTCTCCTGGGAATCACTGGAATTACAAGTACACTTTGAGACAAGTCAGAAAAAAATACCGCCTTTGCCAACGTATATTTTACTGGAGGCAGTTGTCAGTTTCCTCCCCCAGAAGTTTGATTTTATTGTGCCTGGAAAGGAAGACAAGGCATCGCATTCGTATGAAATTTGATGACTGGGTTCCAGGAAGCGGCGCCCAAGGACCCTGTTTTTATCTACATTGGAAATTATTTTGGAGTTTGACCATGGCTTGCAATTACATTTCAAAAAAAAAAAAAAGCTTACAAACTTCTTTTGTAAGTCTAAATATTTTTGGAGTCTAAATATTTTCTCACTGCATGTATCTTGGGTCCATAAGCTTGTCCCAGTTTTAAAGTATCATCTTCCGGAAAGATTCCATGGCCGGCCGGCCAGCCACGTTCCCTAACATCACCTGAGACTCTCTGATTGTTAGCAGAAAGCCACGTGTATTGAACACAGGTAATTTAAGCAATGCAAACCGTTAGTCTGAGGAAGCTGACATTTCCTGAGTTCCCCATGGGCCACCTATGATGTTATGTATTTTCACATGTTTTGTTTAAGCAGGCTTTCCCAGCAACAAAGCAAGTATTGTTTTATTGATTTTAAGGCACAAGAAGTGGAACCCGTAGTTAAGTAACACAGCTAGTAAGAGACAGAGGCCCAGGGCTCCAGCTTCAAGCCAAGAGCAACGTCCAGTGAACGCTTCCAAATGAGGTCAGAGCCTGGGGAGTGTCCTTGGGGGACTCTGGAGTCAGGGGACATGTCCGGGGTGTCAGCATAGTCTTCTACCCACACCTCCAATTCAAGCCTTACTAGAACGTACACCAAAGGGCGTCTGGGTGGCTCAGGTGGTTGAGCACTGACTCCTGATTTCGGCTCTAATCATGATCCCAGGGTGGTGGGATCGAGCCCAGTGTCAGACTCTGCACTGAGCGTGGAGCCTACTTAAGATTCTCTTTCTCTCCCTCTGCCCCCCTCCTCCAATCCCCCCTTCCCAAAATTAAAAAAAAACAACAAAAACCAGCATACTGATGCTGGGACTCTATGGGAGCCCGGGATTCTCCCTTAAGCTTCTCTTCTGGGTTTTCCGTTACACACCCCTTGAAATCCTCACTTTGTATTCAAGATACCTATTGCACATTGAGATTACTGACCATGCTCTTCTGTATTCCATTCCTTCATTTCCCCTCCATTCTTGTGAGCCTGTGACCTTCCTTCTTTACTTTTTCTCTTCCTGCCCGTCTACACTTTTCTTCACTTTAGGCCAGCCACACGTTCTCAGCGTTCTTTCCACGCCAGCCTCCAGCCTCTGCCCCCGCCCCTCCGAATAAGGGGAATTTGCTTGGTTGAGCAAAACAAAACAGGAAAACAGGAAACGATGTTAATATTTCTCAGCACCCGAGCGCTTGGCGTGAGCAGCCGTCTCCCTACGGCTCACTGCTCTTTCCCAACTGCTGATTTTAAAAAGCATTTTGGTAATGAGTTTTCTGGTTGGTTAGATTTTGGATTAATAGCAGTTTATGCTAAAATTCTGAGTTTCACAGTGGGAGACGGGACACCTATGAGATAAGAATCCTCCTGGGTTTGTACAAATCATCAGTATCGGCAGATCAAACTAGAAGGCAGGCCTTGCCGCTGACTGAACTGAGTCAGTGCCGCCTGACGTCTGGAGAGAAAGAACTTAGGGTTGTATCCGCACACACGGGGAGGTGGGCGAGAGGACGCGGTGGGGGAGGGGACCTGCGGACTTCCAAGTTTGAGGCGGGCATGGGTGATGCCCGGAAACTTCCCTGCCCCCGAGTCGGAAGGATGGTGGGATGACTGCTGCTCCTTCACATAATCCTCTGCAGACCTGGGGGCCACGGGTGTGCTAGAAGGACCAGAGAGAACGCCGATGGATGCCCATCCAGGGTTAAAGACCAGGTTCTGTCACTCAGCCCCGTTAAACCCGAACACCAGACGCGAAGCACCGGCCCACTAGCAATGTTTGCTGATCGCACAAATACTCCCGGAGAACTCACCACGTGCCCTCCCAGAGCTGACAAGCCTGCAGGAAAGACAGACACTGTTCCAGACAGAAGACGATGAAAGTCTTCACACACAGTGGGAGGCGGTCCAGTGTAGAGGTGCCTGGGGTAAGATGCTTGCCTCACTCCATCATCACTTATATGTCCTGAGGCGGATTCCTTCTGTTACCTTATCTTTTAAAATCCGTGTACTCACAGTCCCTGCAGGTGGATTTATTCATGGATACGATATGCAATACTGTACAGGGCAGTGTCTGCTGTGCCAGAGACCTTAATAAATGCTCACTCCTCTTATATGGGATTGTCTGCAAAAATTTAATGAGTTATTAATCAATAAATATTTGCTCTTGACTTTTGCCCAGTGTAATTTATCACCCGTGCCCAAGAGAAAAAAAGAGGTTGATTGAGTTATTTCCCTGGATAAACCTTTGGTCAGGCAGAGCAGTAAGGATAATTTTCAGACTAGCCATACTTTTACATGGCTGCTTTAGTCCGTACTAGGCTCAAGCATCTTGTCACAAAATGCCATGGGCTTCATGTAGGTCTGCAAAACTTTGGGGGAAAGTAGGACACTGAGTTAGACGTTCAAGAGGAAGAATGAATCTGAAATGTTTTTCATTATCCAGTCAATGCACATATGTACCCATTTCTCATTTGCAGTCTATGCTTTGTTACATTTTGGTGACTATATTCCCTACGCTGTCTTTTTTGTTTTTAAATTTTTTTTTAATGTTTACTTATTTTTGAGAGACACGGAGTATGAGTGGGAGAGGCGCAGAGAGAGAGGAAGACACAGAAACTAAAGCAGTCAGCACAGAGCCTGACGTGGGGCTCAAACCCACGAACTGCGAGATCATGACCTGAGCCGAAGTCGGAGCTTATCCAGCTGAGCCACCCTCCTGTGCTGTTCTTTCCATCTCCTTTACTTATTTATTTTACAACTGGAAGTTTGTACCTCTTAATCCCCTTTATCTGTTTTGCTTGTTTCCCCTCTTCTCCCCTCTAACAACTATCAGTTGGCTCTCTATATTTAAGAGGCTTTTGTTTGTTTGTGTGTGCCTTTGTTTTGCTTTTTATATTCCACTAGAAGTGAAATCATATGCTCTTTGTCTTTCTCTGTGTTATTTCACTTAGCATCATGCCCTCTAGGTCCATCCACAGTGGATCAGCAAAGGACCAGATCTGTTTTCCCTCTTGTGGTGTGGTAAAATATATACCACATAATATTTCACATTTTAACCATTTTTAAAAGTACAGTTCAGTGATGGCACATTCATGTGTTGTGTAACCACCACCACCATCATATCCAGAACTTTGCATCTTCCTAAACTGAATCTCTGTCCCCATCAAACAACAGCCCCCCCATCTCCCCCTCCCCTCAGCCCCTGGTGTCACCACTCTACTTTCTGTGTCCATGAATTCTACTGGTTTAGGTATCTCCATGAATTTGGGATGCCCTTCTGAGACTGGCTTATTTCACTTAGCATATCTTCAAGGTTCATCCATGCTGTAAAATGCACATTCCCATTTTTGGAAGATAAAACAGAGACTCTGAAGAAAAGAACCAGTTACTCAAGATTATACTGTTAATGCCAGAAATTAAATCAGTCACCACTGAATGCCAAAGCCCAGTTTCTTTTCTTTTATTTTTATTTTGTATTTATTGTGAGACAGAGAGAGAACAAGTGAGGTGGGGCAGAGAGACAGAGAGAGAGAATCCCAAGCAGCCTGATGTGGGGCACAAACTGACAAACCGTCAGATCGTGACCTGAGCCCAGATCAAGAGTTAGATGCTTAACTGACCAAGCCACCCAGGTGCCCCCCAAATGCCCAAGTTCTCACCTCAGCTCTGCACTTTCTTACTCGGCTCCACTCGGGACCCTCTGCTGTGCCCATTCTTTGAGAACCCTGGATTGTGCCCTGAGATCTTAAACCTTGCCCACTTCATTAAAATGTGTTAGGATGTCCATTTGTCCAGTGCCAAATTGCCAAGTGCACATTTCAAGCTAGACCAACCTTTCACTTACAGCGGCCAGACTGAGGTGTCCTAGTTTCCTGTCCCATTTCTTCAGCCACTCAGCAAGTGTTGCTTTTGTACGAACGATGTAGGAATAACTAAGATATGATCTCTACCCTTAAGTAGCTCCTGGTCCAGTGGAAACCCAGAGTTTCTCAATGGCAACGCCAGTGGCATTTGGGGCTGGTAATTCTTTGTGGTGGTGGTAGGGGCTGTCCTGTGCCTTCTAGAATGTTCAGCAGCATCCCAGGCCCTGACCCACATCTCTAGCGAGTCCTGAAAATCGAAGATGACTCTCAACATGGCCCAGTGTATCTTGGGATGCAAAATTTCCTGCCGTTGAGAATCAATGAGTGGAGGATTGTAATAAATAAGTCAACCGTGATGCTCCCTGCAATACGTGCAAGGGGAGATGCCGCCTGGTGGGTTAGCAAAGGCTTCGGGGCGGAGCCTCAGAAAAGTCACTGTTTTAAGTAGTTGGGTCCCATCAGACAAATGGAAAATGCTGTCATACATTTAATAACCCATCATGCATGTCGGCCCTTTCACCTTGTGCTGAGTTTCAATACATATTTGCCTGTCTGTTTCAACTTAACTTTTATGATCCAAAACCAATTCTCTGATACCAGCTTGGTGTCCTGCAACTCGATTCAGTTGTGACGTTACCTACACAGAATGAGTGCAGATTCCATCAGTGACAGGCTCAGTCTCACAGAATTGTCCCCACTTCAGATGCCAGCAGTAAGTGTTGGGGTATCCCCAAGCTACTCACACCTCTGCCAGGACAGCTGTGAGTGTGGGGGTTCCCACAACACCCTTCTCGGACTCAATAATTCGCTAGAACAATACACAGACATCACCGCAAGTGCTATACTTACGATTACAGTTTTATTATAACAGATGCAAGTCAGGAACAACCAAGGGAAAGAAACGCAAGGGTGGGGTGTTGGGGAGGCTTCTGTCCCCGAGGAGACAGGGTGCAGGAACCGCCCATACACAGATATGCTTACCAACCAGGTGGCCCTCCGAAACTTCTTGTCCAGAGGTTTTGTGGAGGCTTGGTCACCCAGGCAAGTTTGCTCACATCATTGTCCGTTAGCGATTGGCGATTGGACCCAGCCTCAGCCCTTCCCTCCTTCCTGGAAATCAGAGGCTGGGGCTCAGTGTTCCAGTCCTGGAATGGCATGCTTGGTCTTTCCCATGTGGCTGGGCCCTCCCTTGAAACTATCTAAGATCCCGCCGTGAGTCACCTTGTTGGTAGAAACTCAGAAATGGTCTGGTCCAAAGGGGCTCATTACGGGGCACCTGGGTGGCTCAGTGGGTTAAGTGCCTGACTTCGGCTCAGGTCATGAACTAGCAGTTTGTGAGTTTGAGCCCCATGTCGGGCTCTGTGCTGACAGCTCAGAGCCTGGAGCTGCTTCAGATTCCGTGTCTCCCTCTCTCTCTGGCCCTCCCCTGCTTGCTTTCTGTCTGTCTGTCTCTCTCTCTCTCAAAAATAAATAAGCATTAAGAAAAGGGGATGACTCATTATGAACAAAAAAAGAAACTCCTATCAATCAGGAAATCATGAGGGTGTTTGAACCTCTGTGCAGGACCCAGGGACAAAGACCAAATATGTATTTTTATTTATATTTAATTAATTTACACATATGATTTATATTTAATTAAGCAACATNACTACTATATATAATCTATATTATCTATATATTATATATAGATGGATTATATATGTTAGCTATACTCCTTAATATAATATATATTATATCATATGTAGAGTATAGATTATTACTATATTATGTGTAATATATAATAGTATTATATTTAATATGATTATAGTTATTTAAAATTATAATTACATATATTGTGTATTATATTTTGTAACTATATATCATAAACTATTTTATTATATATTAATATAAATATGCTATCTATTTTTTATAATACATTATATATTATTATATACATACATCCTTGTACCACAGCCCCTGATGGAGAAAAATCCCATGTTCCTTGCAATCTAGATCCTAAGGGAAGAAATGGCAACAGAAACCCCAGGGAAGAGGTTTTTTGTGTCGTTACCATGGCCTAAGTTATGTCCTGAGGACACCCTGCTCAGACCTCCTCTCCTCGGGATGGACGGCTTCAATTACTCATGGCCTTGGGCTTTCGAGAAATCATGTCTCTTAATTGGGTGTAGATCTGGTGTCACCGGAAAGGTCACTCCCTGGTGACCAGATAGTCACGGCTGTGGTGTGAACACAGAGAAGTATTAACGTCTCCACCAGATTCAAAAAGTAGTTGCATTAACAGCTTTTAGGTTTGCTTGAAGAAAGTCATAGCTGGAATGGCAAACGGGATATATAGGAGTGTTCTTCCTGTGTGAATTCAACGAAATGGGGCGATGAACGCATTATAGAAATTAAGTTGGTAGCTAAAATAGGTTGGAGGATATCAAGGAAGAGGGTGTGGAGCGCTCTAGAGGCTGAACACTTCTTAGCTTTATGATCTCAGGCATTTATTTAAGCTCTCTGTGCCTCATTTCTTTGCCTGTAAAGTGGGGACATACCACAGAGAGTTCTTGGCGGGATTAACTGAATAGTAGACATCAAACGTTTGAAACGGTGTGTGTGGCACATAGTTTCCGATAAATGTTCACTATTGTGACAATCATTTTGGGGTCGAATTCAGGCACTCTCTGCAAGGACAGGGCGGCTGGAGCTGGGGCGCCCCTCCCTCCCTGCCTCGCTCTCCTCCACCCCACCCGTCCTTCATGGCAGAAAGACTTGGGGTGGTCCTCCCAGAGCTGACCTTGGTCTCCTCTCCCCCTCGCCCCCCCGAGAGCGGCTCTTCCCTCAGGTCATCAGCTGTCACTGCTGATTCTCACTCCAACTCGAGACCCAGAGCTGTGACAGCCCACGTCAATGATGGGGCTCCTTCCCCGCAAATGTCACGGACCGAACTTGCTCTCCTGAATGTGCATCCATCCCCACAGTGGTCTCCCTGCAGCACTCAGCGCACAGCTTCCCGTGTGTGCAGAACTTCGTGTGGGACAGTAAGGGGGTGACAGGTGTGGCCTCTGCCTGCATGCCGCTTACTATTCGGAGGCAGATGGACATGCAAACTAAGGAGTTCTGGTCAGGAAGCACAGACTTGACGCATTTCTGCTGCTGGCAAAGACAGATTAGATGTGAAAGAGGTGGAGAAAAAGGAAGTATCCGCTGGTTCATCAATAAGAAGACATCCTGGATGGGAACGAGAGCAAACTCTACAGCGTCAGCAAGGTCAAAGGTGCAGGCTAGCTGGTTCCTAGGGCAGGAATGTTCAGTAGTTGCCAGGAATTTGCTTCTGTGCATTAATGGAAACAAAGAGATCTCTGGACTAGAGAAAAGGTCTCTGCAGCCAGACCTTCACCTTCCTTCCGTCCTTGGCCGGTTGTAACAGTGTTGCTATAAATACCGTCAGTGTAACTTTCTACTTTCCATCCGGACATTATAGTAAATAAGCAATTTTAATTTCCTGGAAGTTACATGATGTTAAGAAACGCTTTCCTTCTTGCTAAATGTTTTTCTCACCCTTGGGCAAGGCTTATTTACCAGCTCGTGAACGTGAAATGTACTTCTGATGGTCAATATTATCAATAGAGCCATAACTTACATAGGAATGAAATATCCTGCTAACGGCTGTGCACAGTGTGTGAAGGTCTGGCTTCACGCACTCACGCACTCTGCTGAACGTGGGAAAGACCAGCTTCGTCGTCCTCACAGGCCCCCCCCCCC
>NW_027529424.1:8412840-8434240 GCF_008692635.1 Crocuta crocuta | reverse complement strand
GCCTCCCCCCCGGCCCCCCCCCGCCCCTGCCTTCCGCGGAGCCCTGCAGGGTCAGGTGAATTAGTGATACTGTGGGCAACGATGGCATGGCTGTGACTGCCTGTTATTTCGCAGTCTGGCCGATGGGTTTTGAGATGTAGGACTCAGAACAAGAGTCCATAGACCCCCGGACTTCTGCTTTCTAGAAGGCGAGGCAGAAGTAGATCTCCCACCACTCGCTGTGGGGGACTTCACCCCAAGACCGGACATAATCCTATAGCTTCTTGGGGTTACAGACAGAGCAAATAGACAACCACACAAATAGGATGATCCCAACAAGAAGAAAAGCTCAGGGTACATGTGGCCCTAAAAAGCCAAACCAATGGTCAGAGACAACCTCAAATAAGTGCAGATTGGCTCAGGAGAAGGAGATGGAAAATGAGGGGCCCCTGGCAGTTGGTGGGGTGCTCCTGGGTCACTTGCTGGGCAGACGGGGGTGATTCGCCCCTCACTGCTCTCAAAACTCCAAACGCAGGATGCGTGTGTATGCACGTGCGTGTGCAGGTGTGTTTGTAACATGCTGCTGGAGGAAAAAATAGACTCTGGGAATGTGCGTAATGCCTGCTTCGTAGAACTTCTTCAACCAGTTTAAAGGAGTATTAACAAAGAAGAGAAGCGTTCGCTGAAATACCCAAGACCACAGGAGCAGAGCGAACAGGAAAATCAATCCCCAGACACCCCACCATGTCACCAATCGGCACCGCTCACTGTGACTTGATGTGACTTCTTTCACCTTCCCCTCAGAGGGGGAGGGAAGAGCCTCATTTTCTGGGCAGCACACGTCTCCACGCAAGCCCAGTCAAAGAGGAGCAGAGAGGAGAGGCAGGTATTGAATTTTCCTTAAGCTCACCCACTCATTCCTTTTAAGCTCTTTCCATTTCTTGGAAAGTTTGCAGTGAGCTGAACTCAGGGGCCGGACAGTGGCTGAGCCCACTGCCTTTGGCTGGGAGTCAGTACGTATCTCTAGTTTCTCCAGACTGGACTCCGTGTGCCCAGAGCCCTGTGAGGAGGTACAGCTGGGACCCGTATTTCATCCTCACCCAGAAAACCAAGCCTGCTTTCATTCGCTTGTGAAGAGGGCTCTTACAACCCGTCCTAAATCTCCCCAGCCTCAGCACTGATCCCGGCGCACAGAGCCCTGGGCCTGGCCCATATTCCGGGGTGAGCTCCGGGCACACGGGCGCCCGAGAATTTGGCCTTGTAGAAAGCGCACATGGCCCAGTGCTGGCGGACTCGGTTTCTGATCCCAAGTTTGCTGCTGGCCAGCTGTGGAAGTCTGAGAAAATCCCAAGGCCTTGGTCATTCTTGGTCTCTCTAGCTCTAAGACAAAAGATTTGGAGCGAACATTGGAGGAGGCCGTGTTCAGCCCCAGCGCTCTGTGTCGCTCTGGAGCCTGGCCAGGTGTTAGGAGCGTCGTGGGAAACGCAGATGGCTTGAGGACCGTGGAGACTGTGAACTTGGCCGCAGCTGGGCTCCCAAGGCGGGCGGCTGCTGAGTATCCTACCAGGAACAGCAGAACTCGCCCACGTTGAAGGGGGGGCTGTCCTGATGCCGAGGCGGGGTGTCCCCCGGGGCTTTAGGCCGAGGATGCGCGGCTGGGGAGACGGCAAAGGTAAAGCTTGCTAAAATCCTAATTTCACCCAGAAACGGTGCCGTGGGCAGCGGGGGGGTAGCTGAGGGCACGGCACCGTCAGCCCGTCCCACAAGCAGCCTCGCGGGCTCTGGCTCCCAAACAGGCCATCAGAGGCTAGATTTTCAAAATCAGGGTGAGAAATTAGGAAATCAGTTAATAGGTGTTTCCCAGTAACGTGTGGTTCTGTGCTTGAGACAGTGGGTGTATGTCATGTCAGACTAAGGGTGAAGGTCAGCGTTCCTCAGTTTAATGAACCTGTGAAAACTGTGTTTTGAGTGTCTATGAGAGAGATTTTATGTCTGTGCATTTATGTTTGTAAACAGTCTTCTCTCATCCCTCCCTCCCTCCCTCCATCTCTTTCTTTCTTCCTTTCATTCTCTTTTCTTTCTTTCTACCGGCAACCAAATCAGTCCACAGTAACTAACTGACATCTGTGTCAGCAGCTGCTTGGCAATTACCTAGTCAGACGTGTGCCCTTTCCATAGCACGGATGGAAAGGGGGAGGCGCAGCACTGGCATGGGCTCCCCCCCACCCCCCCCCACCCCACACACACACGGAGCTTCTGCCTGCACTGAGGGTTAGGTTTTAGCCACTGGTGGCCGGGGTCGTCAACAGTGGGGAGGCCAGCTGCCTGTCTCCCTTCTCACTGTTCTGCTCAGTAACATAAAACTAACATAAAAGCGCCTGCTATGAGGAACGGGAAGAAGAGACTTCTCCGTGGAGGGTCCCCTGCGAGGGAAATCTACCAAGATTCCCGAAATCTGTTTCCCGTTGTATCAGTTTTCTGTAGCTCTGTTTCCCCCTATTCTCCCTGGAGCTGGGCACCTGCTCCTCAAGTTGCGGGAGAGGGTAGATTTCTGTAGGTGACACAGATGGGTTCCCATCGTCACATGGCAGTTAGCACGTGTTTGTACTCTCTGCATTTGCGGCCCCTGCGTGGGTCAGGGTCCTCCAGAGAAAGAGAACCGAAGGGATGTTTACATACGGAGAAAAGAGATCGTGTTAGGACGTGGCCCACACAATTATGGAGGCTGACGTGTCCCAAGACCCGCAGTCAGTGAGCTGGAGACTGATGGTGTGAGTAAGGGGCTAGCAGCCGTCAGACCCAAGAAGAGCTGATATTCAGTTGGAGTCCAAAGCGAGGGAAACACTGATGTCCGAGCTTGAAAATAGTCAGGAGAGAGGGAATTCTTTCTCACTCCATCTTTTCAGATCTTCAACTGATTAGATGAGGCCCACCTGCAGGGGGGAGGGCAATCTGCTTCACTCAAAGTCCACTGACTTAAGTATTAATCTCATCCACAAAACCTCTCATGGACATACCCAGAATGTTTGGCCAAATATCCGGGTCCCCGTGGCCCAGTCAGGTTGGCACATGCAATTTTACTGGCCCTTTGTTTTGTTTGAGTCAAGAAGCAGCAGTCTGAATACACACTCCTTTCTCTTCCCTCCTTCTAGGCAAATGGTCTTGGGTGTGTTGGGGCCTGGGGTCAGGGCCAAGGGTATGAAATGCTCACAGGCTGGGAACCAGAGCCTTTGTCAGTCTGCCGGGGAGGCTGCTGGGGTTACACCTGCTGGGATTTAGGGGCAGGGGTGTGAACGGAGCCCCAGGCAAAGCGATGTAAAGATTTTCAGCTCTTGTCTCTTTGTTTTCCCCTGGGGGGGGGTCCTGAACACTTTATTCTCTGTGTCCAAACCCACCTCTGGGTCCCAGGCCTTCGGCTCACTTCCCCTCTGCCCCCGCTCTCTGACCAGCACTTCTGCTTCAGCCTAACTGCTGGCCCCCAGGGGCCGACCGGCCACCTACTCCTGGCTGACAAATCCTTGTAAAATATGACTCCCCTGCCCCCAGGATGGTTACACCTGAAAGGCTGATTCTTTCCTTTGCTTCCCACCCCCTCCCCCAGAGCTTTATCAAGGTATAATTGACAAATTAGAAATTGTGTACGTTGGAGGTGTGCCATGTGATGATTTGAAGTGTGGACACACTGTGGAATGATGATCACAACCAAACGAGTGACCATAACCATCACTTCCCATGGTTAATACTCTGTGTGTGTGTGTGTGTGTGTGTGTGTGTGTAAATAGATATACTGCTGTAAGCCCAGAAGTTTTCATGGATTCTTATGGTTTATTCAAGTCATGTATCTTTTCATTTATATTTGGTTGCCTCTCTTATTTATTTTATTCACTAAATAAAGTTCTCTTGGGCACCTGAGTGGCTCAGTTGGTTAAGTGCCCAACACTTGGTTTTGTTCAGATCATGATCTCACTGTTCATGAGTTCGAGCCCCCCACGGGGCTCCACAGTGAGCACGGTCCCCTCCTGGGATTCTGTCTGTCTGTCTGTCTGTCTGTCTCTGCCCCTCCTCTGCTCTCTCTCTCTCTCAAAAATAAACTTGGGGCGCCTGGGTGGCTTAGTCGGTTAAGCGTCCGACTTTCACTTAGGTCATGATCTCGCGGTTCGTGGGTTCGAGCCCCGCGTCGGGCTCTGTGCTGACTGCCAGCTCAGAGCCTGGAGGCTGTTTCAGTCTGTGAGTCCCTCTCTCTCTGACCCTCCCCTGCTCACGCTGTCTCTCTCTCTCTCTCTCCTAGAAATAAATTAAAAAATTAAAAAAAAAATAAGTAAATAAATAAACTTAAAAGAATAAAGTTCTCTGTGGCACGATGGCACACCTGTGGAATGTATATCGTGTTAAGAAACTCCTATTCCTGGGGCACCTGATGGCTCAGTCAGTTAAGCATCGGACTTCGGCTCAGGTCATGATCTCACAGTTTGTGAGTTCGGGCCCCACATTGGGCTTTCTACTCTCAGTACCTAGCTCGCTTTGGATCCTCTGCCTCCCTCTCTCCCTGCCCCTCCACCGTCAAAAATAAATAAACATTTAAAAAGTTTAAGAAAGAAAGAAACTCCCTTTCTTGATGAATTTTCACTTTCTGTTCGACACCAAACTACAAATCACTCTGGAGGGACAAGGCTGCCGTTAATCTGCGCCAAGAATGCCTTCCCTGATTGTGAATAAAGGGCCAAACATGACCATTTTTTATCACCTTCCAGGATTATCACTATTGTGATATTGTGACTCTTAATTCTTAAATCACGCCTAAAGGAGAGGAGAAAGTCCCAAAAGGATGGAGTTAACGGGACTTCTCATTCCCCGGGGGCACCTGGGCTGGGCATCTTCCAGCTGCGCCACGGAGAGCACTGAGCGCCGAGCCCCATTATCCTCACGGCTGGGACTACATGAGGCTGCACCCCACGTCTAAGCCCTGTGGAGACGGCAACCCGGTGTTATTTTTATATTATTCGGCACAATTATGAGAAGCCATAAAAAGGGGGAAAAAACACACACTTCTGTATTCAAATGGAAATAAGTGCCTCATTAGTAATCAAACTTCAGGTTATGTTCCCGCACAACCTTTTGTTCACTCACGAGGTCTGAAATTTGCATGAGTAGTCAGCTGTGTATGTGTCAGGGCTATTGAAATCACAGGACCCCCAGCCCAGGCACGCCCATAAACAGTGTTTTTCTCTTTTCCGCCCTTGTTTCCACAGAAACACAGCTGCAGGGCCGAGGCGGAGAGGCAGGAGAGGGAGGGGACAGACAGTGAAGGCCCGTGTCCCCTCCCCCCTAGGAGGCTCCTGGGTTCCTGGAGCCCCATCGGGGGGCCCCTGGGGCGGAGCGGAGGTGAGGCCTGGGGGGCGGGCAGTGTGCTGCCCAGACTTAAAGTCAGCCTCTGGGAAGCCCACACCCATTCTCTGGCGTGACCTTGGGAATGATGAAACCTCCTGGTTGAAACGGTGGGGTTGAGTGGAGGTGTGGACAGTGTGACTTGCAGAGTCATTTTCTAGGGGAGTTGAAGTGCAAAGCAATCAGAAACACACGCAGTGCGTTTTCCTTGAAGTCCACACGCGGAGCCAGAAATTCAGGGAGAAAGAAGAGTCCGTAGGAGAAGGGGGTGCGCACAGAGGAACAAGGGAAAGAACATGATCTATAGGACTAATTAAATGCAAAAGGTTCCAGAAGGAAGTGTCTGGTTTTGCCACTACTTTGCAAAACCTCTGGGATTCCCATCCCCTTCTGAAGTCCAAGGTCGAATGAAAACCCTTCCTCTGCAAGAGAGTGAGCAGCAAGTACGTGAAGCTCCAGGTGGAGCGTGTTCTTGGGGGACTGGCTTTGTACCCGGGAGAAGGGCCAGCAGGCGGGCCCCCGCCGTGGAAGACCCTGAAGCACCTTTGCCCCTGTGGGTCCTGAACGCTTTCCCAGATGAGAAGCGATTGGACGTAAGGCACTGTTGGCCAGCCCGACTTCGCAGACTCTCATCTGAAATGGATGAGAAAGGGCTCAGGGAGGGAAATCATTCAAGGCAGTGGGATGACCTAAGCATCTCTGCTTGCATTTAAAACAAAACAAAAAAGGGGCGCNTAAAAAAAAAAAGAAAAAGAGTCTGATGCAGAGTAGACACACATTCTTGTTTCGTCACTGACTTGTACCGACTTAGATGAGTCCCTTTACCTCCCCTTCAGACTTCGCCCCCTTGACCGTGAACTGGACGGTGTGGAACTTTTGATCTCTGCAGGCGCCAGCCTCAGCTGACCCACATACAGGCGACTGGTCCCTGGCTCCTGACGGGGAGCTCTGAGCCCTAAGGCCACCTGCCCGCACAGCCCCATGCGTTTCAATGGCACAGTCAGGAATATTCAGGGAAAACGGGGGGTTATTGGAGGCAGAGCTCTGGCCCAGACTGCGCTGTGTTGAAGCTGGGACAAAAAAACCCACAAAGGAGGGCATAGATCGCCGGGCAAATGGTGCCCGGTCTTCACAGAGCCCCGTAGCAACAGCGGATAGGAGTATGACAGCCAGCCAGGGCCCTGTCCCAGCTCATGCATCTGGGTGCAGCCCTGGGGGCCCAGGAAGGAGAAGCTGCATACTTTTCAAATGCAGAGAAGGGCTGGGAGATGGCACATTCCTTTTAGTCTGTTTAGTCTGTAGGTAAAAACCATTAACGGTCAGATTTGCCAAAGAACCAGGAGCTGTTCAGGGCAGCTGGACCACGACGAGCCTTCTTCCTGAGGTGACACGGTTTAGGGACATCCCCAAGTCCTTCTCTGGAAAATGAAAAACGTGCAGTTAGTACATCAAGGACAAGTGGCTTTAGAATAGCGAGTTGATCTGGGTTTGGGAGAGCTGTCCAGTTTTTATGAGGAGGAATTAGTTGCATTTAATAACGACATCTCCACGTGGCCAGCGGCTGTCCTGAAGAAGCAGGAGTACCTCTCTTCCCTCCCAGGCCGGGCTCCCGGAGCGGGCGAGCTGTTTGTAAGTCAGGCTCCTGCCATTCCCTGATTATATGACCTTAAGAATGTCACAGGAGTATTCTCTGCCAACTGCCTCATTAAGTTACCATCAGAGCTCACATTGCTGGGAGGGTACATTACGTTGCTTCACGTTTACTTTATGTTAATTTAATCCTCACCACGGCCGTCGAAGTAGACGTTCTGATCTCTGTGTCCTAGATGAGAACGAAGGCTCAGAGCACTGAAGTCACTTGCCCGAAGTCAGCAGCAGAGCTGCAAATTCAGTGCTAAAGTTCACAGTCTCTGTCAACATGAGGTGTTATGCTGCCTCCCTTGTCGCCTCTTTCATCACATGGACGAGCTGGTATCTGCACATGTGTGTGCCATCGGGTGCTATGCATGGAGGGGGAAGCTTCCAAACCAGTCACTGACCCCAAGCCCCATGCTGCACCTTTCCTCCAGCACCTTGGCCTCTCTGGTGAGACACTGGGAAAGCGTTAACCTCTTAGGAGTTAACTGCTGAGTTGTAAATTGGGGAAAATTGACCCAGTTTCCCTGGAGACATGGCTGGGAGACATGATCTTCTACCCCTTCCGACGCTGGGACTCATCAGTAACACAGCGGGAACACGTACTCCCTCTGCCTCCGTGCTTTCTTCCCAACAACACACGTCTGTGTCAACACCGTGCTTTTGTTCCAGCTCTCAGTTTCTCTCCATCCCTATTTCCAGAAGAAAATGCTCAGTGAATGTGGCAGAAGAAAAATTAAGACAACATAAGTAGCGGCTGAAAACCCAAAAAACAAAACACAACAAAACAAAAACACAAAAATCAAAACCACCACCACCACCACCACCAAACACTAAACAGATCAAACCAACAATGAACCTTGTCCAATGGTCCAGGTGAAAAGTAAAGCCGGCTTCCTTTCTTTCACATCCCCACCCCCTCAGCCACACAAGCCCAAGTTCTGACCCACGGTTGTCCCGCATCACTCACCGCGGCACTGGGGTTAAGGGCGCTGAGCGGTTACTATATCCTGGTGATCCAATCACATCGCTTCTTTGTCCTTCTTCCTCTGAAACTCTTGTTCTGCACGTGCCAGGATCTTAATTGCCTTAATCAACAGGAAAAGAGAGTAAAATAACTCGTACTAGATTGTTCATGGCGTACAACACAACATTGGCTATATTTTCCAGAAACAGTCACTTAAAAGGGGAGACATTTTTTAATGTTTATTTTTGAGAGAGAGAGAGAACACAAGCAGGGGAGGGGCAGAGAGAGAGGGAGACCCGGAATCTGAAGGAGGCTCCAGTCTCTGAGCCGTCAGCCCAGAGCCAATGCGGGGCTCGAACCCACGAACCCGAGAGACCATGTCCTGAGCCAAAGTTGGATGCTTAACTGACTGAGCCACCCAGGTGCTCCGAAAAGGAGGACATTTGTTCATTCATAAGAGTTAATGGACTAATGAAGGGCACTGAGAACATGATGGCGGGTGAGTTTTAGGGCAAGGTTTTCTAGACGAGTTATAAAAGATTGTGATGGCAGGATGGGTACCCATTTTCCAGACCTCTGCAGGTGTTGAAAGAAATGACAAGATTCAGAAGCCCCAGGCCCCTTCTGAACGGTACACATGCCTGAAAGACAAGGCGGGAGGTAGAGGGGACAGATGGCCTGGCACTGAAGTGTGGAGGCGTCATGAAAAGGAGATTAGGGTGTTGGTGTCCTCAACACAGCCAAGGCACTGGGACCGACTTCAGCTCCCCCGTCCCCCGTCACTGACATCAGTGAGCCGTGCCAGTATCCGCATGGTCTCTTCCAGCTCAGGTGTTCTCGGCCGGCACGCTCCTAGTGCAAGTGGGATGAACACACGTGAAACATCCACAGATATTGGCTTTCTGCTTTAATTTAAGCCGGCTTGGAGACGGATGATGAGGACAGGAGAAGAATTCCTAAATCGATTTACACAGAGTCTCTCCAGCTCATTGGGACAGCCTTAGAAGGACACATTACCCAGAGCATGGAAATTAAGACAATTAACTAGGACTCACGTCGCTGTAGAAACAGGCATCAGAAGCTTTTAAGTAAATTAGTAAGGCAGCTAGCAGACTGAAGAGAAAGATGGGGCTGTCTCTCTCTCTCTCTCTGCCTCTATGTCTCACACACATACACACACACACACACACACGCACGCACACACCACATTTTACAACCCAAATAAGGACAGGATAAAACTGATTGTATTTATTATTATTTTTTGAAGGCTTCATGTTTTAGAGCTATTTTGGCTTATATATTTGCATGTATAAAAGCTATACACGTACGTATACATATACAATGCACATATATACACACACATCCATGTTTTAAATTATGCCTTTATTATGAGAGAGAGAAGAGCACTGAGGTAGCACAAAGGCAGAATTAAGAGCAATGAACCAAAATTATTTCCACGAAACTAAAGCATTTTCCTAAGAAGATCCTAGTAATGGAGTATTACATTGCTCTGGA
This sequence comes from Crocuta crocuta, assembly GCF_008692635.1. NCBI lineage: Eukaryota > Metazoa > Chordata > Mammalia > Carnivora > Hyaenidae > Crocuta > Crocuta crocuta. The sequence continues at coordinate 8,424,759 of NW_027529424.1, read as the reverse complement.
ATACCTCTTCTCAGTGATAAACTGTAAAATTGTTTTGGTGACCCAGACAGAAAAGAAATCCTCTTTCTTTGAGCGAAGAGGGCTTTCAGTCTTATAAACATAAATCTGATGTAAGCGGTTCTCTCCCACTACAAAAAGTGCATTAAGAAAATGTTGCTGCCTTTTGTCTTCAACGGAACATTCACCCAATGGGATGAATGGAAACATTTTGAAAAGCTCCAAGTTTTCTTTTTTGGAGTTGCCTGTGTTTAGTGGGTAATTTGGATACAGTCTCAGAGCAGAAGGGGCCATAAATTATAACAAAATGAGACCATTGGAGACAATGAAGGGAATTGCTATTATAAAAAAAGAAAGCTGAGAGACAGAGAGAGAAAGAGAGAGAGAGAGAGGGAGAGGGAGGGACATTTGGGGAATGGAAATTAGGGCAGGTTTTGAAATATTTTCAAGCCTGTTTACTACCATCTGTTAGGAGTCTGTAGTGCTAGGGATTTATTGTTTTCTATCTGTGGAATCCTCTGGCTATGGAAAACAAATTTCATAAAAGATGATTAAGCTTCCTTTTAAGTGGCAAAGAAATAAAGCAGGAGCATGGGCTAGCGGCCTTGGAACCGGAGTCGTGGGCATGGCTATTAAGTGCTTTTTTTTTTTTTTTTTTTTTAATGCAGCACCTTTTGAAGCTCATTTTTGGGCTAAAGTCTCCTCTGCCACTGGGTTCCTTTCCCTAGCAGGGGCACCTAGCTGATTATACAACTGTTCGGGAAGATTGGCCGCAGGAGGTGAAGTTAGGAAGTGAAGTCATTTGCATAGGGCATCATACAAGGTCACTTGGTTGCTGAATATTCCTTGAGACTCCTGAAAAGGAAACCAGTTTAGTCTCTGCCTCCATTACTCAGATTGTGAAGTTAAAAAAAATCTGTAAACAGAATGAATCTGAATGTGTTGGGAACATAAAAATCAACAGTAAACAGTTTTGCAGCAAAACGAAGTCTCGCTTGGGTCTTGGAGATTAATGAGTGAATTTATGAAATAACTCATGTGAGTATGAATGCCTACACATCCCCAAAGGGCCAGTGACATGGAGTTGGAAATGTTCGTATAGATGATCTCCAGGCTGTGTCCTTCTCTCCATTCATAATTCACCTCCTCTCAAGTCTGCGTTGGTTGCCCAGCTCTCCCAGAAGAAGATTGTGTCGTCTAGGACTCTACGTGGGCTCCCTGCATGCTAGCCATGCTTGTCTGCTTTGCTTTTTCTTGTCTTGCCAAGCTGGTTCCCACTTCAGAGCCTCTTTCCTGACTATTCCCTCTGGTCTCATCCTAAGAAAATATCCCCGACCACCTGTTAAGTGAGAGCCTCCCATTGCCTTGACAATGAGTACACCTGACTTTGCATTAATGTATTTACTGTCTGCTTCATCCTCTAACATTTAAATCTCATGATGACCCAATCATCTTTGCTCAGCATTGTAACCCCATATAAAGCAAAAACCTAAGTAGAGTGAAGACAGATTATTTTGTTCCAAAAATATTCATGTTCTCCTATTCCGCTCTGCCATATTGATGTTCACTTAGCTATGCAACTTGTTTTGGCCTCATGGTGTAGGAGGTACATTTCCCTGCCCCTTGACTTTGGCTTTAACCATAGGACTTGCTTTGGCTGATGGAATTTCACTGGACATAAACAAGTATAGGGTCCAACCATCCTTGCCTTACTGCCATGAGAAGAACATGACTCAGATGGTTGCTGACACTGGGAAGGCAGGAAACCGCCTGGACCCAACTGACCCCCTATGGTCATGCTCCGCCAAGCTCACTCTTAAAACAGCTGGGCCCCAGTTGACCCAAGGACACATAAGCAGAAAATGAACATATCAGTAAGACTTTATTGTTTTTTACACAGCAAAAGCCAACTGATACAAGAGGTCCAAAATATTTACTGAATGAATCAGTAAAGATATAGCGGTTTAAACAACTTCTATCTTATGAGTGCATAATAAAATATGTCATGTCTTAAAAATATATAGAAATCAAACAAAACCCAAGATGGGAGATATGATTTGGTTGTAGACTTTGCTCAAAAGAATAGAAGACAAAAGAAGTTTTGTTACCCTGGGATTAACGCTTGACAACACAGACTCCCTTTTCCACGAGGTTTATCTGGTTTAAGGAAAAGGAATAACACAGAGTACTCTACTTCTAGTGTTTCAGTGCCAGCCATGAAAAAAATTTCCAACAGTTTCCATGTTTTCTTCCAAACAGTGTGTGTGTGTGTGTGTGTGTGTGTTTTGGGGTAAAGAAAATAGTGGAAGGCAATGGCAGTGGGTTCGAGGGAAGGGAAAAACCTTCAAGTGAAAGAAATTGTGTTTTAATACCATGTTGTACACCTATAATTAAGTAACCATTATTTTTGATACTGATAGAGATACCTATACTGATTTATTTTATCTTATTTTATTTTATTTTTGTTTATTTTTGAGAGAGAGAGATAGTGTATGCAGGGGAGGGGCAGAGAGAGAAGGAGACACAGAATCCAAAGCAGGCTCCAGGCTCTGAGCTGTCAGCACAGAGCTCCACACAGGGCTCAGACTCATGAACCTCGAGATCATGAGTTGAGCCAAAGTTGCAGGCTTAACTAACTAAGCTGCCCAGGTGCCCCTATACTGATATATTTTAAATACAATTGCATATTTTATTTATAAATACATTTTTCCTTTTAACTAGATGCAAAATCACATTTTCACGGCACTCAAACAGTACATGCTGCCTATGTTTCAATTAAGAACAGTTTCTTTTTTTTAATGTTTTATTTGTTTTTTGAGAGAGAGGGCATGCAAGTGGGGGAGGGGCAGAAAGAGGGGGACAGAGGATCTGAAGCGGGCTTGGTGCTGAGCCTGATGTGGGGCTCGAACTCACAAACCTCAAGATCATGACCTGAGCCAAAGTCAAATGCTCAACTGACTGAGCCACCCAGGTGCCCCTAGAATAGTTTCTTTGTTTTTAAAGTTTATTTATTTATTTTGCGACAGAGAGAGACAGCATGTGTGAGTGGGAGAGGGGCAGAGAGAAAGAAGGAGAGAGAATCCTAAGAAGGCTCCATGTTGTCAACACGGAGCCCAACATGGGGGCTCATTCTCATGAACCCATGAGATCATGATCTGACCTGAAATCAAGAGTTAGAGGGCACCCAGTGCCCCTAAGAACAGTTTCTTAAATCAGAAAGAACACCAACTTTGCATTTCTAAAGAATTTTCAGGAAAGATGGTATTACAACTTCTCTAAGAACACGAGGTAGGGATCATTTTTTTTTTTAAGTGCCATGTTATTCAGTATTCGGGGTTGACCTTAAGATGAAAAGAGCATGCGGAAACAAGGGAGCGCTGATGTTTTACAGAATTTTGAAGTGAACGTTGGTCTAGCGTCCGAGTGCCTCGGCAGGTTACTAACAGTAAAATTCCTGAGGGAACACAGAAGCGAGCAACGTTTGGGTTTGTAGGCTTCCCAGTTAATGTCATTTGGAGACACTTCCAGTCTGCAGGGTTTTGCCAACTGTGAAATACGGCCAACCATAATATGAACCCCCACTATTGCATCAACAGAAACAAGAATCAGACAGCGATCCAGAGAATGATGTCCTGAGTGTGCCAGTTTCTGAAACCCATAAATCTTGGAGCAGCCCTAGAATGTTTTCTGTTTCTGATGGAAAAATTAACGAGCCATTTGCCAAATCTGCCTTCTGCTCTCCTGAACCTTCTTCGTGAGCAAGATCTCAACAACGGAGGAAAAAAAAATCCAAACTCATTTGATTGTATTCATGAACCTTTCTGCAAACGGAGCACAACTTTGCCATGATGATAATCAGATATATGTGTTTTGTTTGGCTCAGAAAGGTTTAAGACTCTTTGACCTAATTGTAGGGTTTTCATTTTAAATATGAAACATATGTGGCTATATTCAGCTATGACATAACATCCTCAAGCGTGTAAAAAGGAACATCCTAACGGATGTTCTCAGTGGATTGGATAGAGAGGAAATATCAGGTGTGATTTCAGTGATGGTAGCAGCTGGAATTGGACTTTATTGCCAAAGAAGGGGAGTGCGGACTTAACTTCTGCACCGCCGCTCCCAGATCACCGCATTTCTCAAATGCATTTTCCTCTGTATTTTTCCTGCCAAGGCTGACCTTATGAGTAGCTGCAACAGGTTGGTTTCAGGACTCAGTGTGCTTTTCTGAGCTGCTGGGATGGCCTTGGTGCCCATAAAACAAACCAATAGGCTCGCCTCGCTCTAATGCCAATGATCAAACTCCTCCTGCTCTTTTTCAAGTGCTTTCGTTTTCGATACATAAAAACAATTGCTCAGAACGCGATTCTTTTCTGTCTTCTCTGTCTTTGCAAACCTGGTGTAACTAAGGAAGCTTTGCGGTTAAATCATTGCTGTGTGAACAGATATCGTTCCAGGAATGTTTATTGCAGCTTGGGGTCATCGCAAAGAACAAAGACGCACCTAAATGTCTGGCAACAGGGCGTTGGTTAAATAAATCGGGCGGCTTCCATTAATGGCACGCTCTGTAGCCCCTGAAAATACTCGTAAGGAGGATTTTTGATGTAACAAGGAAATGTTTGTGGAGTGAAAAAGGCAGGCTATAAAACACAGTAAGGTACAGCGTCATTATTTTATTCACCATCGCACACAGGCAAAAAAGATCCATACCAACGTGCTCATGGTGGTTATCTCTAGGTGACGGAGCTATGCATAATCTTAGTGATCTTCTTTTTACATATATTTCTTAAATTCCTTTTTTTTTAAATGTGTGTTTATTTTTGAGAGAGAGACAGCATGAGCAGGGGAGGGGCAGAGAGAGAGAGAGAGGGAGACACAGAATCGGAAGCAGGCTCCAGGCTCTGAGCTGTCAGCACAGAGCCTGACCCAGGGTTCGAACCCACAAACCGTAAGATCATGACCTGAGCCAAAGTCGGACGCTGAGCCGATGGAGCCTCCAGGTGCCTCATCTATCCCTCTGTGTCTTACCCATAGACTATTCTCTCCCTCATACAATTAGAGGGTTTTTTCAGTTGCTTTTTTTTTTTAACTGAAGAAAAAAATACATAATTCTATGCATGTTTATTCGAAACGCAGCCTTCAGGCACTTTAAAAAGGCAAAAAATAAAATTTCCTTTAAAGAAATACCTTTTAAGGCAGTCTGATCTTAGATGTTATTATTTTTTTCACTCACCTTCTCTTTCTGCCTTGTGAAATGAGACTTAATTTTTTAAAGTTTATTCATTTATTTATTTTGAGAGGGGGAGGAGCAGAAAGGGAGAGAGAGAGAATCCCAAGCAGGCTCCACGCTGTCAACACAGAGCCCAACGCAGGGCTTGAACTTTCACGACCAGGAGACCATGACCTGAGCTGAAATCAAGAGTCAGACGCTTAACTGACTGAGCCATCCAGGTGCCCCTGAAATGAGAGTTAATTTAACTGACATCAATAAGAATCCAAACTAAGTTCATAAAATGTACATAATCTGTATACCTGAAATGATCAAATCCTCTTGGGAAAGCAAACTTATTTTCCGAAATGAATGCAGACGTTTAAAACAAAGTCAAAGCTTTTATACCAGAAGCTAATTGTGCAAGTACTTGCCCCCTTGTAAGTAGGCTGTTAACGAGCTGATCACCATTTCAAAAATCAGTTAATTATAGGTCAAAACTGACCCGGCTGCTTGTCAGCTTAGAAAGAACAGAATTTGTGTATCACGTGAGTGTGTTTTTGCATCTAGTTTTGCTTTGCTAAGGAAATCTTATTGAAATTAATTGTAGAAATTTGGAAGTCATATTTCAAAGAAAATAGGAATACAGATATGTAGAAAAGTTTGGAACGTTGTGAAAAAGTAGAGCACAAAAATGGGAATTTGAGGGAAACTTTAAGCATATTTAGTCGTAGACGAATGCAACTGCTTCAGACAGAAATTCACCTTGCGTTGTTTGACGCCTGCAACTCTTATGCAAAAGTCAACTTGCTCATAAAACGTTCATGTGTATTATGTTTAGCAATTGAAAGAGAACCTTCTGGAAAATGTTTCATTTTTGTAATTTTATTTCTATTTTTATTTTTGAGAGAGAGAGACTGAGAGTGCAAATGGGAGGAAGCAGAGAGAGAGGAAGACAGCGAATCCCGAGCAGGCTCTGCACTGTCAGTAGGGAGCCCAGTTTGGGGCTCAAACTCATGAACCGTGAGATCATGACCTTGAGCCGAAATCAAGAGTCAGATGCTTAATCGACTGAGCCACCCAGGCGCTCCAGGAAAATATTTAGTTTATTAATTTGGAGAAGGAAAAGCATCGTTGGGGGCAAACATGATTTAAAGAACCCAAAAGACCCTAAGTCCACCGGCTGTGAGGAAATGCAAGCCACATGGATTATTCCTACTAACAGTCCTGCCTGAGCCCAGTCTTGAAGTCAACTTAGCTCAGCCTTACAGACTCGGAAGTGAACACGCCTCCCTTCCCCGGGCCCAGCTGATTCTAGCGTAAGACTTCTGAGTAACCCCGGCATTTGAGACTTCCCAGCTGAGCTCCCGGATGGCAAGAAACAGAAGCGATCCATTCCTCCTGCACCATTGCTAAATTCGTGTCCAACAGAATCCGTGAGCATAATAAAATCGATTTTTCCATTGCTAAATGTGTTATTGTTTCATCATTTTATGCAGCGACGGGTGCCCGGCACGTCACGTGATATGGCCTTAGGAGGAAATAGAATCAATATTTGGGGAGATGACTTGTTCCTCGGAATCCCCATTTTATTTCTGAGACTGAAGCACTTGGATTATATATTCTGTTTTAATAGTATGTAAAGTTATTAAGTACCTTCAACATTTAGTAGAGTGGAATCGTGTGGGGTCTGTATTCCAAACCTTTACATGAACTTCAAGCTGGACAAGATAATTACTTCTACGGACGCTCCCATAAGGGAATGACAGGCTGTATTCCCTTGGACTTGAGCCCCATTTTCAGCCATTTCTGGTTTTAAGTTCCCCATAAATACTCAACCGCACCCTCTGACTTGGGGATAATGGTGAGGACTGGTGGGCTCGGTCAGTGTCCTGTTGGGGCTGCAGAAAGGCTCATTTTTCAGTGCTTGTGGGTTTTGGGCAAGCTTGGGTTACAAATTTCGATATAAATCAGTCTGTTTAATTTTTAACAGCGCAAAATCGAAAACAAATTGTGGGGGGGGGGTGGAAAAAATAGTTTAGGCTCCAGTGGCTTTAATCCTGCTAATTTTTCTTTTACTGCAATAACACTTCAATGGAATAGGACGACCTATCTATTTTTTACCTAATTATCTCTGAAAAGCAAATGTCACTCTGTTTATAAGGATACTTGAAACCGCTTGTTTGGCTCTTGTGTTCCTTTGTGATGTAAAAATTCAAAAGGATTTCTCTTTGTCTTTATAAACATAGACCCCAAATCATCACCATCAAGCTACCTGCATTTGATGAAAATTTGTTGAACTGTCATTATCTCACACTTACACATAGAAATTTAATGTTAAATATATAAAATGTTTCTAACTTTCCAGAATCTTTAGAAAACATGTGTTAGTTCTGCACTTTGAGTGTCTTGTGACTATGATGTCAATTACAAATGATAAAATATTTCATACAGACGTCTAAGACTATCAGTGGTGAATTTTGGTACCTGGCCTTGCCTGATAAACATGGACACAGTGAGTCTGGGAAGCAGAGTNGGTGGTGGTGGGGGGGGGAGGGGGCTCAGAATTCATCACAAAACATTGATTCCTAAAACATTTGTCTTCTCACCGTCCTGGGTTGACTTGTATACCCCGCTCCCCCAAATCCACATGGTGAAGTCTTCACCCGCGGTACTCAGAATGTGACCTTATTTGAAAATAGGGTCATTGCCGATGTAATCGGTCAAGATGACGTTGTATGGGGGTAGGGCCCTAATCCAACATAATGGCTTTCTTATAAAAAGAGGACATTTGGAACAGACATACACACAGGGAGACACCATGTGAAGATGGAGGCAGAGATGGGAGTCACGCATCTGCAGGTCGAGGGACCCCAAAGATTCCCAGCAAGCCCCCAGAAGCAGGAGAAAGTCGTGACGGAGTCTCCCTCACAGCCTCCAGGACGTATCGGGCTGACCTCTTCACTTTGGACTTTTGGTCTCCAAAACTGTGGCACTATAAATGTGTGTTGTGTAAGCCAGTCAGTTTGCGGCATTTTGTTATGGTGGCTGTAGAAAATTAATACACCAAGGGGTGCCTGCGTGGCTCAATCAGTTAAGCATTTGACTCTAGATTTCAGCTCCACTCATGATCTCGCAGTTTGTGAGTTTGAAGCCCACATCCAGCTCCATGCGGGCAGTGCAGCAACTGCCTGGGATTCTGTCTCTCTGCCCCTCCCCAGCTCTCTCTCTCTCTCTCTCTTTATATTTTTTTTAATGTTTATTTAATTTTGAGACAGAGAGAGACAGAGCATGAGCAATGGAGGAGCAGAAAGAGAGGGAAACACAGAATCTGAAGCAGGCTCCAGGCTCTGAACTGTCCTCACAGAGCCTGACGCAGGGCTTGAACTCATAGACCTCGGGACCATGACTTGAGCCAAAGTTGGACACTCACTCAACTGAGCCATCCAGGCACCCCTCTCTCTCTTAAAATAAATAAAGTTAAAAAAAAAAAAAGAAAATTAATGCATCCATTTTCATCTGGATTTTGATTCAATGTTGACAGTTTTTTAACCACTTTTTAAATTTTTGCCTTGATAGTTTACAGAGGGTAGATGGCCACACAATGGGTTGACAACCTGCTTAGACAAACTCTGAGTTCATCCCGCCACTTTGCCCTGGTTTACATGGGTGTGCACTAAGGATTCTGTTGAACAATCTCAAAAGTCCACCAGTGGATCTCAATCACCATCATGCCATTGGAAGGCTACATGATGATCCTTCGTAAAGAGAATCTCCACGAGCCCTTCTCTCTTCCCCGTATCGTTCGTCTAGGCTGCATGTTCTTACGTGTGTCAGAGTTTTGGTTGCCCTGTCAGCGCGGTATTGTTTTCATGCTCTGTCATTTTTCACGTGAACCAACAGACAGCACGTAAGCCTGGGCAGATCTGAACACACTTAAGGTGAATCTTGGACACCTTTGGGATGGGCGCCCATGGTCAGGCACCCATGGAAGGGGAGTTGGTCAGATGCTACTAGCAGGGTCCCGGGAGGCTTCGGGACACACAAAGCTATCCCGGTGCCCCCCACATTCTTGTGTCCCTCCATGAAGATGGCCTCCACCTCTGCAAAGCCTTCCCAGTGCTGTGTGACCATGCTGATGAACCCCTCCATTCTAAGAGCCGCCTCAGTCCGGGGGGATGATAAGAAAGCCTAGGAATCACCTGACTAAAGAATTCGCACGAAGGTGTGATGTCCAGGACCCTGAATGGCACAAAAGAGGAGCTTCTTCAACTGGAACAATCCACGATGGACAGAAAGTGTGAAGCAGCCCACCTCTCTAAGAGTAAGGAGCAGATGAGAATTTTCACATTTTATTTCTGGACCATTGCTAACCCTTCATATAGACACGGAATGGATAAGCTGATGAGCCGTGAAAACAAATGACTGAGAAGTAGGTTTTCCATACAGGTCTTGACAGAGGAAGGAGATCATTTAGAAGCCTAGAGTTCTTAATCATAGTGCTCAGAAATGCCGTGACAGACAGATAAGCTGGTAGAGTGATAGACTGGTGAGTGTAGAGAAAAGAACAAGATTGATCGATGGCAAGAAAGATGGAGGGAAAGACGGGTTATAGACAGGGGACAAAGAAACAAAGTCAGATAAATAGAGCAGCGACCTGACTACCTACTAGATTTTTTCTCCCATATTCTTCTGGCCTGTGTGACCAGTTAACAGATTGTGCCATTATGCCCAGCACAGAAAGGTACTTAAATGATCTCCATATTCATTCTATGCCTTTCTTTCAAGTTTAGTTAGGTGATGTTTGTCTGCATCAAGTGCTATGAAGCGCAGAATATTAAGAAACAGATTATGGATTTGCAAGTGATTCTGGTGTGAGCAACTGACACTACAGCCTGGGAAGTAAAACTGAAATGTTCCGTTCTGTGCATTGGGCTCATGGCCACCAGTATAATGACCGAGCACATCCACTGGCTGGCCATCCAGCCTTTGGAGACAATACCTGTTTTTAAAGTCTCATTAAAAGAGACGATATCCATCAAGTGTTTAGTACAGTGCTTTGGGTATAACCCCCCATGATTGTGGCTATGAGCATGGTAGTAAGAGAGCATCAGGACCAGCAGAGGCCACTGTTTAGTCATTCATTCATTCATTCATTCACTCACTCACTTACATATTTCTTGAGGGTCCACTGAGTGCGAGATTCTGACCACAATGTGTACCAGTGGACGGAACCAACATATTTCTGCCATCAAAGAACTTAGGCTGTAGCAGGGGAGAAGTGTAGAGTACTCCTGTTGGTTTGAAAAGGGCTCCGGAGGAGAAAATCAGGAAAGAAATGGGCTTGGAACCCACTCAGTGGGGCCTAGACAGTCTTTCATCAAATCCTCGAGATGATTGTCTCCTCTGCATGTTTTTACCATCAGTTTGTGCCTGGTTATCTTCTGCGACAACAGACTCTTCCTGTGGGGTAAAGTGTTCAGGACAGGATTCTTAAGATTTTTGCCTCGCCCTTCCTTCTATCCTTGGTATTCAAAAAGCGTCTAACTCACATCATCATTTACCTGCAGAAGAGTCAGAATCCTCTTAGGTGGTTAATGATTTGCCTGTGTGACCTTCTTTCTGTGGAGCCTCATTTTCCTGGTCGGGCAGTTGATGGAAGGGCCTCTGTAAGCAACATGAGTGCACTTTCCTCCAACCTTTGGTTATTTAGCAGATATGGGAGCTGACCCCTCTTACGAGAGGCAACGTGAGAAAAGCAAATACCTCTCCAGCTGGTTGCCAAGACTTGATAGCTTATCACTCTCCGCGGAAGTTACGGGGCCGGACAACAGATGTAAAATTGTCCAAGTCCCCTCGGGTTGGCTTAGAACAAGCAAGTCTGTGTACTAACACGACATGTCATGTTTCCAACCATTCTTCCTTTCCCCTTTCCTTGTTGAAAGATGACACAAGTGAATCACGTCGTCTCCAAGTTACAGCGAGTTGATCTGAGCCCTAACGAGTTGTCCTCAGAAGGAAACTGTTCATAGAGGCTCCGTCACATTCTGCCAGCACCTTTTGAAATTCAGCATCAAGAGAATACAGGAAAACACCTCGATCCTGGCTCACAGGCTCACGCAGGAAGCTTAAGAGAAAATAGGTGACAGGTGATCCGCCATAGTGCCTTTAACGGTTAAGGAGCCACATCTAACGACAGCATGGGATTATACCTGGAGTCTACCGAGTAACAGCAGTTTATCACCATCTTTTCTGCCTGCACCCGCAAAACTAAAAGCATCTAGCGATTTTCATCAGTATGCCAAACTCATAACCAAGGAGAGAAACCCTAGACCCTCTTTGTAGATGCCGAATACGGTGGTTGCTCAAGCAACACAAGTTCAATGTCAGTCTTATTTCTACTATTTGATAATGATCATTCTTGCCCCCACCAGCCTGTCACTCCATGGGTCTATGTCTCCCTCCGTCATTCCCGTATCCGAAGCGTTGAGTGCACGTTCAGACACCAAGCGCTGCCAGGTTGACACATGCCAAATGGATGAGTGGGTCTGATTTTCGAGGCACCCGTGGGCTCAGGCGAGCCCCTTTTATTAAAATGACCCATCTTGTAGGTAAAAACAGAAGGCGAAACACAAGAGGTGGATGAGAGGGTGCAGTGTGACAGAGAACCGTAGCCTCAGCTTGATGTGAGCTGGGGGGGGGTCATCTACCCG
>NW_027529424.1:8405827-8412685 GCF_008692635.1 Crocuta crocuta | reverse complement strand
GGCCCTCCCCCCGCCACACTCATGACCCCACTCACTGCTCAGCTGGGCAGACTCCTACCCAGGAACCCCCAGCCCCCCATTTCCTGGACATACAATTCAAAATCCATATGCGGGCCGCATTGTCAAGGAATAAAATATTCCTTATTTTGGAATTTTCCTGATTAAAGATGGCTACCAATGTAAACCACAAAACTTTTAGTTTGTACTCATTTTAGTGAGCATTTATTTTCCCCCCTTAAACAGTTATGCTGGAACTCACTTAACATTTAACGTATTTTTATTTTTTCCCAACTTTGTTGAAGTACAATTGACATATAACATTGTATTCGTTTACGGTGTATAACATACTGGTTTGGTAAGTGTATGTGCTATGAAATGATTGTAAGTTTATTAACCCTTTTTAAAGCCACCCTCCCGGTTAGTGCTTTATGTTTTGCTGAATATGTTTACAAAGATCAGAGGTTTATGACTCACCTCCCCACCTCCCACCACTTATATTAGGCAGGATTCTCCAGAGAATATGATATATATAACCATATATATATATGCATATAACCATATATTTATAGATCATACACACATATATATAACCATATATACATATAAATATACACACATATCTACACATATATGTGTATATACATACATACCTATATATGTATATATACATACATACACACATATATATATACGCGTGATATACGTGTGTGTGTGTATAAGAGGTGAATGCCGTTGACAGGCCAGGGGTGAGAAAGGAGGAATAGAGAGAGATAGAAGATATAGGGAGGATCTATAGAATCTATCAGCCTGGCAGCCCCAAGGCTGAGTGGTTTTAGAAGGATGTCCACTGGATTTCTGATTTTGCCTTTTATCTCTGTAACAGATGGTTCTGGGCCCCTTTAGGGGGGCTTATGGTTTCATGCTGCACCTACCTTAAGGCCAGATTCAGTGCTGCAAAAAACAAATGCGGTTTTAAAACAATTAGTGAGCAATCAGACTTGATGGCCATTTTCTTAAGAAAATCGTAGAAAACTAAATCATACGCCATAAGGCATCACTACCTAAAATCACCTTTAAACGTTTCTATTCTTTCCTTGGATTTCGTTTCTGAAAGCAGCTGCATTGCCCTTCTTCTCTCAGGGAAGACCCCCAAGCCCCAGCCTCTCTCAAAAGCCCTTGGTTGCCCCAAACAATTCACCCGTCTCAGCAAAGTATAAGTATGGGGGCTTCCAGAATCCAGCACAGAGCCAGCCCTTAAGAAATGGTGGTTTAGTGGGCGCCTGGGTGGCTCAGTCGGTTAAGCGTCCGACTTCAGCTCAGGTCATGATCTCACAGTTCATGGGTTCGAGCCCCGCGTCGAGCTCTGTGCTGACAGCTCAGAGCCTGGAGCCTACTTCAGATTCTGTGTCTCCCTCTCTCTCTGACCCTCCCCTGCTCACGCTGTCTCTCCCTCTCTTTGTCTCTCTCTCTCTCCTCCCCCCTCTCTCTCTCAGAAAGAAATAAAACATTAAAAAATTTTTAAAAATGGTGGTTTAGTAAACAGATGAGTGATCAATGAATGAATGCAACATGTGTCCTGACATCATAGCCAGGACAGCCTTTCAGCAAGGATTAGAGCAGTGCCCCATTCATCTCTGCGCTCTCAGCATTAGCATCATGTACATCAAAATAACGTTTGTTGAATGAATACGCGAAGAACCGTCAAACACTGAATAGACCTGGCAGGTTGGCACCACGGGGCGGGGGTGGGGCCTCTTCCGAGTTACTGGACTTATGTGGGTCACTGTTCCTCATGTCAGGTCATGACAGTAAGAATTTAATGTGTTGGATAATTATGAAGTTTTACATTACATTTAACTGAATGGTTGCCTGTAGGAAGCCATTGGTTTTCAGGATATTTTGTTCAATCTCTTCTTTGATGAATGATACTGCCGTATAAGTTCAACAAGGCCAGTCCCTATTGGAATGTCAAAGTTGTCCAATTTAGAATCTCCTATTTGGAAAGACTTCTGAAAATACAGTGTAGTCAGGGCCACACCATCTTATGGCCATTTTTAGCTTACTGAAATTGATCAGAGCCATAAACCTCAGGGGGAGACATTATAAATGCTATAAATAGAAGCTTCCATGATTTTGAGAGAACAATGGACAAAGTGATCATTTTTGTTCACTGCCTTCATTTTTATTTATTTTTTTCTCCATACAGTAAAAATCAGAAGTAGTTAAATCAGGCTGAAATGCCTAAGGGAAGGTTATGCTAATTCTGGGCCGTTAACCAACCCACAGAAACAAAACAACTAGGAAAAACCAGTATGGCTGTGCTTAGACGGTCCTGAATTTTTCTTTTGCTGACCCTTCCAGAAGCTGTCATAAGTCAAATTTGTTCTAAGACGCACTCACCCAGGGGGCGTGTCTCATGAGTTCTGGGGCACAATCTGAGGCCACAGTGGCCACGACTCCTCCTCCGAGAAGCCAGAAGGAGCAGATGGGTTTCATGCTCCAGTCCTTCTATGACCCCAGGGAAAGCACGGGGAAGGCTCGACCATGGTTTACTGAGGAAGCCCACCGCCATCACCACCTCATATCCTGCCCGCCTGTGGAATGTGTCCATTGCTAGTTGAGAAAGTGGAGGCCGAGAGAAGGGTTAACACAAGCGCTGGCACCTTTCCCGGGCTTCTCCTTTACAGCAAGGATGGTAATTGGAAAATAGGAGACACAAGCGAACCTCGATGCCAGATCTTTAGTTGGTATTCACCCCTTGACAATGTGAATCACTTCCTAGCATAAGAAAGTTAAAATCATTCACCGTTTTGAGCCATTTCTGCCCTTAATTCCATGATGGTAAATCCTTTCTCTTAAGAGGATTCTTGATCCTCGTCGGAAAGCTGCATCAGCGCAGGCAGTCCGGATGCCTCTGCCTGTTCAATTTATAAACTGGTGCAGGAATGAACGGGGAGCATTTGTTGGAACTGCCAGTGTCCTCAGGCTTATCGTGCTTGCGGAGGGTAATAAATTGACTGTGCTTTAAGTGACCGGTGAGGAGCTATCGATGATTCCATAAGTTTAAATTAAAAGAAGGTTTATTGGAAAACAGGCAATGCCACGGCACCCTTTGGTCTTCTGCGAAGCAACAGACAGCACCCGAATGTCCTGGCAAATCCAGAAACTGGTTCTGGAAAGAAGGGAGCCACTTACTGGGATGGCCTCTACTTGGGAGCCCTCTGTAGCACGCCACCCCTCCCTGCACCTCGTCTTCACCAACCCAGAGGCTCTGCACTGCACCCTTTCAGTTAGGATTTTTCTGGAGGCCTCCTTGCATAGGCATGTTTGGATTAAATCATTGACCGTGGGTGATAAAGTCAATCTCCAGATTGTGGGGTGGGGCTGAACTTTCCAACCCTCTAGTCATATGGTCGGAGCCTCTGGCAACCAGCCCCCCATCCTGACGGCTCTCCAAAAGTCACCTATTCGATGGCAGAAACCCTGGCATGGCCCCAGGGACTTGTTATAAATAACAAAAGATGCCACCATCATCTTTATTGCTGTTTATCAGCTAGGAAATCCCAAGGGGGGTTAGGAGTGCTCTGCCTTAAATTGAGAATGTTGTTAGAAAGAAATAAGAATATCGTTTCCTTTGATTTTCTTTAATTTTGAGGTAAGCCGACACCATTTCAAAGAATGTACTGTAGGGATATAAATGAACTCTTTAAGTTCCATTTCTGGTCTGTTGGGGCTTGACACATCTGCCGGAGAGCCCACTCTTCTGGCTGGTACATCTGGGAAGTGGGTGTCACTCTCAAAGATCCTGGAAGATCTGAGGTTCTAAAAGTCCCTACGGTGGGGGCGCCTGGGTGGCTCAGTCAGTTGAGCGTCTGACTCTTGTTTTGGGCTCAGGTCATGATCTCACAGTTTTGTAAGTCTGAGCCCCACGTTGGGCTCTGTGCTGTGAGTGCAAGCCTGCTTGGGATTCTCTCTGTCCCTCTTCTCTGCTATTCCCATTCATGCTCTGTCTCTCTCAACATAAATAAACTTAAAAAAATAGAGAATAAAAATAAATAAATAAAAGTCCCTAAAGACCTGGGTGGATGTACCGTGAACCCCGGAATGGAGGCGTGGGGGGAACACAAGCTGACTCATGGGGGATCTGGAGGGATCTGGAACACTATTTTAGGACGTAGAAAGATGCGTGCTTTTTGTATGTGAGTGTTGGCTTTTCTTACCGGAAGAAAAGTTTCTAGCAAATAACTGTCTAAAAACGAGGTAATTATAGTCGGCATTTCAGACGTTCCAAGAATAATTTTGAAGAAGAGAGTGTTTTGCTCTCTCCGTGTTCCCTTGCCGATTTCCCTAAAGGAAGATACTTGTCACCCTACTGCTAGGACAAATCGGTGAAAAACCCATACTTCCTCTCTCTAGAGAAAGGGGGGAGTCAAATGTAACAGTGAGGTGACTCAAATGTAGGGGGTGTGGTACCACCTCTGGTCTGCACAATGGCCGCTCAGTTCTTTTTATAGAAAGGGAAGGGGGGAAGCGCAAAGCAGTGCCCTGTAACAACCCTTTATTTTTTTATTTCATTAAAAAAATTTTTTTTAATGTTTTATTTATTTCTGAGAGAGAGAGAGAGAGAATGTGAGCAGGGGAGGGTCAGAGAGAGAGGGAGATACAGAATCCAAAACAGGCTTCAGGCTCTGAGCTGGCTGTCAGCACAGAGCCCAATGCAGGGCTCGAACCCACGAATGGTGAGATTATGACCTGAGCTAAAGTCGGAGGCTTAACCGACTGAGCCACCCAGGCACCCCTGTAACAACCCTTTAGAGGTCAACACTGGCCAAGAGTGATTTTGTTGTTTATCTAAATCTCACGTGCCAGTCTGGCTGATTAGTAGTAGCTCCTTGGAGCACTGTGTGAAGAAGAATTCTGAGACATGCAGTAAATGCTCAGTAAATACCTGTGGATGGTTGAATGAACATCTGTCCTGGGTCCAAGGGAAAGGAGTGGTGTCACACGTGTCACAGGGTCACCTAGCTGCTGCAAGGGATCCCAAGGAAGACATCTTATGGGAGAGGAGGGAGTTGGAAGTGGTGGTTAAGATTTAAGTATGCGGCTTCATAGTTGCCTGCTGATGAAGAGGACAGATGTGCCCCACCTTGGGTAAGTCCAACTCTCTGGTCCTTCTTATTCTCAAAACAGAGAAAGGTGTTAAAAGCTGATGTGTTGTTCTCCTAGCAGATGAAGGTCAGACTTCAGGACACCCGAGTGGCCCGCTGAAGATTGCGCTGGGTGGAAGGTGGAGTTTGTACAGTGGCACATGCAGTCCAACAAAGAGAGAGATTGGTAACAGAAGGAAAGGGGTAGCTTCCCCACGAAGGAGGGAAACCTTGAGTGGACCATGAGGTATGCTTTTCAACCTCTCATTTGTTGAAAAATATAATTACGTGACCGAAAACTTAAAGGTTCAGAAAAAGAAGTCACTCTTACTTCAGCAGTCACCCCACACTCAGAGCAGTTTTATTCATAACAGTAGAGAAGGAGAATAGTCCAAATGGCCAACCACAGAAAGAGCAATAAACAAACGAATCATGTTCTCGCACGACAGTACGCTAAAACGGAATGAAATGTTGATACGGGAGACAATGGGGATCAGTCTCAGACACGCTGTGCCGAGTGAAAGAAAGCAGACACAAAGGAATGCATTTATGTGACATTCAGGGACAGGCAAAACTAATCCATGAGGAATCAGAAAATAAGAGTTGCCATTGACCGAGGACAGCCACTGACTAGAGTGGGGCATGGAGGAACTTTCTGATTTAACGTTCTCTGTATCTTGATTGGGGCACTAGGTGCATAAGTGTAACATTTGTCAAAACTCATACAAATGGGGGCACCTGGGTGGCTCAGTCAGTTAAACGTCCGACTTCAGCTCAGGTCATGATCTCAAGGTTCTTGGGTTCGAGCCCCGCATCGGGCTCTGTGCTGACAGCTCAGAGCCTGGAGCCTGCTTTGGATTCTGTCTCCCTCTCTCTCCTCTGCTCTCACTCTGTCAGTCTCTCTCTCTGAAAACTAAAAAAAAAAAATAAATATAAAAAATTTTAAAAAACACCTCATACAAACATACTTAGGGACTGAGCTTTTTACACTACGTAATTACGCTGCAAAAAATTGTTTAACTCTACTGCAAACCTGTGTTACTCAATCTTTCTAGTATTTCACTGGGAATATATATCTATTTCTTCCTGACCACAGTTGAATGTTGATAATTGCATCTGATAGTGTGGGTGGGTCTTCAAGAGCCAATGACATGTGCATAACTGTTGTCAAGGTTTCCGAATTGAGAAGAGCCCCTTATGATTCACTCATATTTTCACACAAGGATGATGGAAGAGTAATAGATGGGGAGAAATAGTCCTATTTCCGTGACTGTACAGAGTCCTCGAATAAACAGTGTGAGGCGAGGCCAGAAAAATGGGGTTAATAATCCAGTAGGTTTATTTATTTTTCCAATAAATAGTGACCACTCCTGATAAGAATGAGTCCAAGCCTATCCTTTATTATCTGGGAAGAAAGGGCATCAACTATACTCCTGAGTAAACAAATCAGTCTCTGGGAAATAATGACTATTGGCTAACATTTACAAATAATGGCTACTGGTTAACATTTATTTCCTTGTTACTCTGAACCAAGTGCTGGCCAGGTAGTCATCATTTAATCCGGGCAACTCAAAGAGGAAGACGATATCACAACTCTTTTTTTTTTTTTACAGCACAGGAAGGTTAATAACTTGCCTAAGGTCACACAGAAGACAAGATAGATCAAGACATTCTTTGGAATGAGAACCAGACAATGCATAGGGAGTCTGGG
>NW_027529424.1:8385174-8405743 GCF_008692635.1 Crocuta crocuta | reverse complement strand
GGGGGGGGGGGGGGGTGTGAATAGAAGGAAAAGGAAAGAAGTGAAGATTTCATGGGGTCAGGGAAGTAATTCAAAGGGACAGTTGGGTACTATCAAGTGACCTGCATTGACAGGTAATAAAACTGAAGCCCCAAAAGGTTATATGATTACTCAAAGTCACCCATCTAATTAGGGGCAGAGATGGGNCCACCAGGGTGGCTACTACATCAAAAAAAAAAAAAAAAAACTAATTGAATTTTTTTCACATCATGTCCAATTTTGAAATCTACCCCTAAGGGGAATGTTGTTAGATATTCATAGTATTAGAAAATTCAAGTATTGGAAATGGCGCAGAGAGGTCCTCTGGCCCTTTGCTCCAAATTGAAGCAGGACCACACTTAACCCATCTTACCCAGATGAGAATCTGTCCCACTTTTGAAAGCCTTCCAGATGTATCTCGACTGGATTTCTTCAGCTATTTACCAGAGCAAAAGAGCAGAATTTGGAAAACAGCCTGATATGCATAAGCCATTAATGGCAGCCCTGGAGAGAGACAAGCCCAAACCCTGAACGTCTAAAGCATTTTAATTCAGGATGCAGTGCAACGAAGCTTAGGGATTATTTTCATCAGAGTCGACTCTATGAATATGAATTATTTTTCATGTCAGTCTTTTCCATTGAGAAGGAAGGCTTACCCAAAGTGTAACATGGGAACAGGCAGCAGAGTTTAGGGAAATATTAAAGGACCTTGGACAATTTCCACCTTGTCCCCCAAAATACTTCAATACGCATTTCATGGCTTCTTTCCTTTCCTCCCTTCCCAGCCTCATGAAAAACAAAATGCTCAGTCCACAATCTGCTGTCCTGTGAGACTCCCTCCAAATCAAGTCCCAGAGCAGTGATCACTCTTCAGTCTCCAACTGGTTGCTGTCCAGAGCTGCGTTTGAAGCGTGAGAAGGTGCCTGTTGAAGTTGTGACATGCAGGAGGCGAGGGAGGCTGGGCGCCATTGCTATGTACTGTCCGGAAATCACACTTTGGATCCTTCGCACCCTCGCAGAAACACCGAACTCAATCATAGAGTTAACACATCCTGAGAAGAAGCACTTTCTCCTCCTGCGGGGACTCGACATACGATTAAAAAGACTTGACGAATAAAAGCAGAGTCCTGACTCTGCTGGAGTTATATATGGCTGCCGGGACATTGCTCTTTAAAGCCGGATGATGCACCTGCTTTGAATAGCAATGTTCTGGGCTCTTGTATATGCTTCATCGAGCAACCATCTTCCCCTATTTGGGAAATGTTTTCAAAACTAGCAATGATGTGCATGGAATTTTGAGAGAAAAACCAGGCCTGCCTGTCAGATCAGGGAAATTACCTCTAGCAATAATGTAGTGACAGATTACCCTCATCTTCACTTTGGATCAATCTCTGGATGCCTCTTCCCAAGCTCACATGGCTTGTTCGCAGTGCATGGCAGGGAGGGAGCGTTTCCACGAAGCGGCACGCTAGGTAATTTCCAGTCCCCAGGCTGATAAGCTGGTTTCGCTTGCCGGTTGTCCCTGTGCGTGGCTTGAACAGACCTAGGACATGGCCGAGAGAGTTTTCCAGCGTAGTTTTTTGGTTCTCGCAGGGCTCAGATGAACTCCGGTGACGCCCTCTCCTTTCCCTGTACCCGACTACACGGTTTCCCACGTTTATTTCCGCATTCCTCAGCTCCGGGAGTAACCTTCTGGTGGCTCTACGGGCAGAGACTGCAGAAGACCTCTAGGATCTGATCCATATCCGATATTCTGTTTGGAAAACCTGAGGTCAAAGAGATATTGGGAAGTATTTATCAAAACGTGTTACGAGATTTCTGCTTTTGAATAAAATGGAGATTTTGGAGCAGAGCAATCCTTCCAATAAGAACAACTGGGTAAGCCGGGATGAAATCCCAGGCAGCTTGTTTTAAAGGGGCTGGGAAGCTGCTCAGGCAATGTCAAGGCTAAGAACAGGGACAAGGGAGATGTGCAATAGCCCTTCCTTCTGGGGCACCGCAGCCAGCAGCTGGGCATCTGAGCTGCAGAACTAAGCAGGGAGCCTCCAGTGCAGGACCACAGCTTGTCCTGAGGACTTCTGCCGCCTTCTGGAAGGAGGAAACCTCTGAAAAGCCGAGTGGACTTTTCCTGTAGCCTGGTGATGCAGGGGGGACAAAGTGAGAGCTCAACACCCACCAGAGCGAGTCCTGGGGCACAGCAGGCTCTCTGTGGAAGCCTCAGGGGCCACGTCATGGGAAGAGATGCAGACCAGAGAAGGTTTACCCAAATGAAAATGAAAGGAGAAGTAGAAAGCTTTCCCCTTTGGGAGGCGGAGAGAAAGAAGAGTATCTGCTCAGAGCGCTTCTCTCCAGCCCTTCTCCTGGAAGTCTAAACCAGTGCGACGACGCAAGAGATCACAGGGCAGGGGCACCTGGGGGCTCCACTGGTTAAGCGTCTGACTTTGACTTAGGTCATAATCTCGCGGTTCATGAGTTTGAGTCCTGCGTCAGGCCCGGAGCCTGCTTTGGATTCTGTGTCTTCCTCTGTCTCTTGCCCCTCCCCAACTCACACTTTGTCTCTCTTTCTTAAAAATAAATAAACATTAAAAATTTAAAAAAAAAAAGAACATAGGGCAGGCAGAGCAATTGGAAAAGAAGAAATAAAACTGTCATCAGACATAAATGAATTGATTCTATATGCTGAAAATCCAAAGGATTTACAAACAACTTTAATAGATCTATTTGCTATAGTCTCTGGGTTTCAGGTCAGTGTAGAAAATCAACTCTATTTGCAATATAAAGAAAATGAAATCTTGCGGTTAAATCATTTGCAATAACATCAAGAAACATTTGATACCTACAAACAAATCTTTGAAGAATATTTGCGATTTATATGCTGAAATGACAAAGCATTTAAAAAAATTTTAATGTTTATTTTTGAGAGAGAGAGAGAGAGAGAGACAGAGACAGAGCATGAGCAGAAGAGGAGCAAAGAGAGAAAAACATACACAAATCCGAAGCAGACTCCAGGCCCTGAGCTGTCAGCACAGAGCCTGACGCGGGGCTCCAACCCACGAACTGTGAGATCACGACCTGAGCCACAGTCAGATGCTTAACCGACTGAGCCACCCAGGCGCCCCACAAAGCATTTTTAGAGCAATTAAAGACCTAGATAAGTGGAAGGACATACAACATTTGTAAATTGGGAGACTCACATTGTAAAAACGGTAACTCTCCCTAAGTTTATCTATGGTTCACACAATGCTAGGTAATTTCTTATGTGCATATATTTTACATTGATTAGCCAATTCTAAAATTTATATGAAAATGCAAAGGTACAATAATAGCCAGGGAAACCTTGCAAAGAAGGTAAAGAAGTCAGGGAAAGCTTCACAGAGACATTTTTGAGCTAAGCTTTTGGGGATGGGGGTGAGAAGTGGAAATTTGTTAGGGGCTGGAACCGTATCTACTGTGTTGGGTCATCTTAACCTGATGCATAGCAAATGCTCAGTAAATATTTGTTAAATGTCCATATACACATATGAACAGGTGGATGGATGAGTCAATGGATGGATGGATGTTTGAGACGAAAGGGTGTTGCACGTTAAAAGGACAGTAGAAGCAAAGTAAACGTGAAGATACATTACAGGGAGTAGTCAAGTCAGTCTTAATCTTGTGTGCAGGATATCAGAAAAAAAAAGGCTGAAGGGTTAAGAGAGGACCACACTGTCTCTGAATACTAGGCTTATCGGGTTTGGACCTTCATCTTTAGGTATCCAGGAGTTCTGAAGAATGCAAGATAGTTGAAAGTCTGGAAGATGTATTTGACCAGTGATGGGGGGAGGGGGGCCCGTGAAGCCTACCATCACTTTGCTGAAATACACCCTCTTTGCTCTCTATGTTGAGCACCTATAATAAAATTAGAATTCTCTCCTAAGGTTACTATTCATATATTCAATATGGAAGCATCCCCACATGCTTACACTGATAGGCACTCAATTAAAACATCCCAAGTGCTCTCAATCAGAGCCTTGAGTGTGTCAGAAGCAAAGAATTATGCTATCAAGAAGGTCATGGTATTTCTTCTCTGTGTTGCCTTTTCAAAGACCATTATAAAAACAACCATTACTTCCCCTCTGGAAATTCCTATGTGCTGGCCCAACGAATTTTCTTGTTTAGGAGCAAGGTCCTAAACAGGTCGTGATCATGGGTTTGAGCACCAAGTTGGGCTCTGTGTAGATGGTACAGAGCCTGCTTAGGATTCTGTCTCTCCTTCTCTCTCTTCCCCTCTCTCTCTAAATATAAATAAATAAACTTTTAAAAAGTTCTACTCACATGACCCAGCCAGAATGAGGTTACGGGATGCCTTCTTGCGGCAGAAGCCAAGAAGTGAGGTGCACTAAACTCCCCCATAAAGACAGGGCTTTGTTAATAAGGAGGCATATTGGTGGATATCGGGTAGACTACCTGAAGTCGTCGCTGCATGTCCAATTCTTCCATTCTAAGAAAGAGCAATCTTCCAGAAAGTGGGAACGTCGAGAGTTTCTTTTCTGAGGATTTTTGGTTTTGTTGCTTGATAGCTGTCCTCTGGAGGGCCGTCCAGGGAACTAGAGGTCCTTGCTTCTTGAGCTGGTCACAAACATGCGGGCTTATCTGGACAGAACAAAACAATTATTCTGCAGAAGAACAAGGAGAAAAAAAGCAACCAGGTGGGTGTGGGGAGCAACGCAGGCAGGAGCAGCCACCGTGTGGCCGCTGGAGGGGAGCCGCGTGGCGGGTGAGCAGGAAAGGGAGAGCCTGGCTGCTAACTGCGGCTCAGGGGCGAGATCTCTCAAATGCAGACTGAACAGAAGGATTAGACACCTCTCCGCCCCGACATCCGACCTTCATTAAGCCTTGAAACCACTGTCGTGTTATGTGCAGCCCTGGCTTCTTTTTGGTTTTGCTTCATGGTCATGACTGACACGCAGTGAAATCATGGACATTTTCTTGGGACGGTGGACGTAAGGGCTTCCAGGACCACCACCAGCACCAATAATAACAACAAGCAAAAATTATATCAAGGAAGAATTTGCTCAAACATTAAAATATATGCTGAAGCTTGATTCTTCAGAGGGGTGTGATACCAGTTTAACCGAACAGCTCAATGGTACAGTATAGAGAGCAGCGAAGCAGAATTTAGGGTACGAGTGAAAAGAGCTTACGAGAAGTGAAGCGAAAAAGTCACTGTCTTAAGGAAGGCTCTTGTTATCCCCAAAGTAGGGTTCTCCTATTATTCTGCCTTATTCCTTGTTTTCACAGCCTCAATTACAATTCACAAATATGTATTTATTTATTTAACATTTACCACCCATATCAGGCTATAAGCTCCTAAAGGAAAGATTGATTTTTTTAATTTTTAATTTTTTAATTTTTTAAGTTTACTTATTTTGAGAGAGAGAGAGAGACAGAGAGAGGATCCCAAGTGGGGCTCTGCACTGCCAGTGCAGAGCTGATGCAGGGCTCAAACCCATGATCTGTGAGTTCATGACCTGAGCCCAAACCGAGGGTCAGCTGCTTAACCGACTGAGTCACCCAGGTGTCCCTAAAGTGGTTTTTTTAAAAAATTTTTGTTATTTTGTGATCGGAGCCTAGCACAGTGCTTTGCACATAGTAGGCATTCAATAAACACTTTTAAAATAACGGAGTTAATAAATTATTTAGCAAGTATACTCAATAAAATTAGAGGTCTGAAAAATTTAGACTTCTCATCTTCCATCACATAAGATGCACCAAAATAAATTTTAGATGCATTAAGTATGCATTAGAAATAAAAGAATATGTATTTTTAAATGAAACCTGAATAGGAGCACCTGGATGGCTCAGTCGGCTCAACACCTGACTTCCGCTCAGTTCACGATCGCACAATTCATGAGTTTGAGCCCCACATTAGCTTCAGATTCTCTGTCTCCCTCTCTCTCTCTGCCCCTACGCCACTCATGCTTCCTCTCTCTCTGTCACTCTCCCTCAAAAATAAATACATAAACATTTTAAAAAAATGAAACCATAGTAAATAAGTGCTTTTATTTTTAGAGAATAAGACTTTCACTTTTTGGAGTTTATTTTTAAGAATAAGCAAGACTGTGGAAAATACAAAGCCAATGGAAACAATGACAAAGGAAAATGAATATATTTAAGTCTCCAAAACGTGGAGCCTGGGTACGTAAGAGGAATTTATAAAGAGAATTCAAGTGCCAATAGTAAATTGGGGGAAATATTAATAACAAATATAATAGGAAAAGTTAGTATCTTTAAAATGTTAAAATTATTTTCAAATGAGTAAGAATTAATACTCCTAAAATAAAATGAACAATATACATGAATATACAATTCACCAAAAAAATACAAATGACTCAAAATTGTGATAAAATTATGATAAAATAGCATCCCAATTACCTCAGCCTTTTAAACATCAAATTGGAAAATATTTAAATAACTGTAATACTCAGCACTATTGAACTTGTGGCTTGGAAGAATAATTAGCAGAGCTTTTCTGGAAAGAAATTAAAAGCACACATAAAGAGCCTTCCTGGCATTCTTACCATTTGACTCAGAAATATGACATTTAAAGACCTTTGCTAAGTATATGATATTTTCACAGATCTTGAAATTGAAGGGTACAAAAATATAACCACAAAACCCAGACACCTCTGATTTTTCTGTGACTAAATATCTATCTCAAGTTCTTATCCCTCTTGAAATCAGAAAATATGATCCAGTCAATTTCAGTTAAAACCTGTTGCTTTTGTTTTCAGGCATCTCAGACTTAACGCCATTGACCCTGAGTCCACCCCACCCCATTCCCTCTGGCAGCGCACCTCAGATCCCGGAGGGGAAGGGAGAGGTAAGATGCGCCATGATTTGAGGAGACGAGACCGGTCTCTTGGACACGGCCCTGGCTCCTCAAGGTCATCTCCTGCCCCCTTCCCAAGTCTCAGTTAGCATCTCCTGCCTTAACTCGAGCCGAGTCGTTCTGACCAGTCGGGTCTTTGAGCCTTCCTCTCCCGCCATGATGTCCTCAGCTGAGCTGGTACCGCACCCTCTCCCGGTCCTCATACAACAAACAGTCTACACTGTCCGCTATGGCACCCTGCTGTCCCATGTGGTGTGGTCCTACACACCCTCTGGTCCAGACCCTCTCAGCTACTCTGTCTCCTTGAGGCAGCGGGAGGTGTGGATGGACTCCGATCCTTCTGGAATGCCAGGACTCCGTGAGGCTATGCTCAGGCCACTCGGGGGAGGGGGGGAGCGCTACCTCTAATCAGGCCTCTTGTAGTCTTAGCTGTTTTCCGAGGTTTGCCTCCCTGGGGTGAAACCCAATTTTAGCATTGTCAAGTCGGATTCGGGGGGGGATAGCATATGTAATGCTTGCTTCATACACACACACGCACACACACACACCCATGGAGGGAAGACCCCTTTTCCAGACTCATCACCAATACCTGCCTTTATTGCTTCTGGGTCCTATGCTTCCGCCAGTGCAAGCAATCTACCTGGGATTTTTTTTTTTTGAGAGCGATAGAGAGAGATCAGGGGAGTAGCAGAAAGAGAGAGGGAGAGAAAGAATCCCAAGCAGGCTCCACGCTGCCAGTGCAGAGCCTGACTTGGGCTCAAACTCATGAACCGTGAGATCATGACCTGAGAGGAACCAAAAGTCAGATGCTTAACCGGCTGAGCCACCCAGGCGCCCAGGCAACCTATCTAGTTCTGGAAAGGAAGTCATCTGCTCTCTATCACCGGGAGCTTTTACCCGTGTCTGAGCCATGGGCCCGTTTCGAGGTCTGATGAATCCCATGTCCCCTTTTACAGAAACAATGTTTTAAATGCATAAAATAAAATACATAGGGTTTCAGTGGGAAACAGAACACACTGAAATGTTGTTCTATTCACAGACAGGAGGCTGCAAACCCCAATTCCACTATTTTATTTATAGTAGGAAGTCGGTACCTTGATTCCACAAAGGCTTGACTCTCTGAATGCCAAACAAATAACAAAAACTTTGCTGTCTCAAAAATATGCTCTTGAAAACCAAAACTACAGATGTTCAAAACAAAGGTTAACTGAATGTTAACCATTCAGAAGGAAGATGCTGACTCTGCTTTCTCTTTACGGCACTGGTCTTCCTCTCTGGAAACACCGGCTGTTAACGCAAAAGGAAGGAACATTGGATACCCTTGGGGGACAAAACATTTTTGTTACTATTTCCCCCTGTTAGATGAAAATGGCAGTGGGCAGGAAACTATTGTACAAGAATATATGCATCAGTATTTGGAATCAATAAAAAAAAAACTGGGAAAAATACAGTAAAACAGGGATTGATGGGGAAAAATGAGGGTCCACCTGTGATGGAATATTCTTTCAAGGTACATAAAATGATCTCATGAAATTTTTTGTCACCTAGGAAAATATTGATGCTATAAAGTTAAATGGGGGAAAGTAGAGCCCAAGATTACAGATGTAACATGATCCAAAGACACAGAGAGAGAAATCAAATAGGAACAATGAACAATGCTGAGTATATGACACCAAATGTTTACAGAGATTTTCTCTGAATGATGGAAATATAAATCTTCCTTCTTTACACATTTCTAAATTTTCCATTTTAATGTTTTTTTCTTCAGAATAAACGTATTGTTTTTTTAGAATTTCAAAACATTTATTTCAGTCTTTTTATACATACAGTTATGCGTTTTTACTTATTATTTTTTATTGAGGTAAAACTGACAATATTAATTTCAGGTGTACAATATAATGATTTAATATTTGTATATTCTGTGAAACGATCACCCCGATAAATCTAGTTAACATCTGTTACTGTACAGGGTCACAAATTTTTTTCTTGGGCTGAGAATGTGGTTTTTATTTTTAAAAACGATAATAAAACAAGCCATTTGACATCACGCTTTTCAGTCTATTTTTGTATTTTGCTATGGTTTATCCTAACATATTAAGGGCCCTCTCAAATGCTACTAAGGGTTGCATGAAAACAACTTTAACAGCCCTATTTTTCTGATTATCATATTTGAAAAAGATATTTTTAAGTAAAGAAAATCTGTTGGAAAATTGAGGCATTTTAACCTTTAAACGCTCCCAAAGGTAGTATACAGCAGGCAGCTATGACCATGGAAAATAACCAACAAAAGTTGCCACAGATTACTCTACAAGGAAACAGAAAGACAACAAAATTTCAACCCCCAGTTTGCTTACACGCTGAGTCAAACCTAGCTGTCCCATGTCAGGTGACACTGGATGGTGTGTCTGGCGGTCACACAGAAGGCCCCTGATGGGTGTTACCCTCCACCAGCCTGGGCTATTGCTTCTGAATATTGTAAACCACAGAAGCCTTATTTTGCTCTCTTTCTTCCATTTGAAATGTATATACACCACACATTATCATAGCGCCATTTCCCGGCAGCAACTGGGAAAGCTCGTAGAAGAATCAAATTTATCAGAGGCCATTTCCAATACAGGATCTGGTTGTGAACATCCCGGTGAGCCCGGATTGTAGCATAGGAATGTAGGCTTAACAGGATTCCTAACTGGAGTCTAAAAACTTTTGCCTAGGAATCAGTGAATCACAGCAATGGAAGGTTTTCCATGACCCCAATTTGGAGAAGCAGGCTGGGGTGTCACATCCCTTCTTCTGTTTGAACAAAAACAATTTTTTTTCTCTTTAAAAAGTCCTTTGAAGTTCAAGTGGCTTCATCTCATCTCGAGAAGCCAGTGTCACTCAAAGAAAAAAGAATAGTGCTTACAGTTAAAACTGCCATTCCCACCGTCAATGTTCCCCAAGCTTGGGCCTGGGCATTCACCAGAATGAAGAGAACAAGCTCTCCCACGTGGGTCCCCAAACCTTTAGGAAACATGCAGAACAAAGTGTCTGCCTTTTGCTGAGATACAGGCAGAGGCATTTGGGGCATATTAACAACACTTGAAAAGCCTTCCTCGTGTGAGTTGTGTGCTTTTATTAAATATGCCGTGCAGTGTGAAGAGGAGGGGTGTCTAATCTCTTGTCGTTTTTCTGGTTTGTGTTCATTTCTGTTTTCTCCTATTATTTAGTACTTCCACGGCCTGCATGATGGTTGGGAACTAGATCTTTCCTTTCCTTCCTCATGTTTGCTGTGGCCATTCTACCACAGGGTTACAGTGATTTCCTCTCTCTCTTTTTTAATGTTTATTTTTGAGAGAGAGAGAACACGCGTGAGCAGGGGAGAGGCAGAGAGAGAGAAAGAGAGAGAATCCCAAGCAGGCTCCGTGCTGTCAGTGAACAGCTCAACGCGGGGCTTGAACTCACCAACTATAAGATCATGACCTGAGCCGAAATCAAGATGCTTAACCGACAGCCACCCGGATGCCCCTTTCTCCTCCTTTGTTTATGATGAATATAATTCCTTGCCACAAACAGTGGGATAGTTGTTTCATGCAAGTCTTTGTGTTTTTTAAATAAAATAACTGGATTAATCATCCCTTCCTAATTTCAGATGCTCAAAGTGTCTGAAATACAGAAACTGCAATGAGGGCTCTGGCCCACGTCTTCCCCTTGCTCTGTCAGCCTCCTGACTGTCCCTGGTGCTGTCCTCTGTGACCCTGGGCAGCCTGGTGCACCCTCCTCTTGGGAATGGCCATCATCTTCTGACCTGTGGGCCTCGCCACACCTGAATAATAATAAAACCTATATTTTAAAACATGACCTATATAGACTGTGTGAAGATAGTTCCCAGTAAGTGGCAGGTGCTGAATAATGGCACTGATTATGCCTTTACCGTAGGAGTCTTAGTGATGTTTCCTGTCTCCTCTCAACCCCACCTCCTACAAGCTCTGGCTTTTGGGACCAAGGTCACCATAAAAAGTACGAAGGACAGAGCCGACATCTCAAAACATGAACCGTGTCATCTGATGATGTATCAAAAGCTACTGCCATGTCACAAAGTCCCCATTGAGATTTTGAAACCCTGGGATTGGCCATATAGCCCTGAGTTATTGTAATAATAAATTAAGACCTAATAAGTTTTGTTTGGCATCCAGTTAAACCGATTGTGGACTAAATGTTTGTATCCCCCCCAAGCTCATAGGTGAAACCTTAACCCCCGATAGGATGATATGATAAGACCCTGGGGAGATGATTAGGATTAGACAAGATCATTAGCATAGAGCCCCCATGATGGGATTCATGTCTTTAAAAGACGGAGAGACTGCCCTCTCTCTGCCCTGTAAGGACACAGTGAGAAGGCAGCATCTATGAACCAGTAGGAGATGCTCACCACAACCCCAACCATGCTTCCACCCTGCTCTTGGACTCCCAACTTCCAGAGCTATGAGATAAAATTGTTTAAGCCACACAGCTTGTAGTTTTCTGTTACAGCGCCCCGAACTGACGAAGACCACATTTGAGACTAAGGGGGTCATGGAGAAGAGCCCTTGAGGGAAGGGAAGGGCAGTGGAGGAGAAATGCCATCTGGAAGGTAGCTTGAGCCCTGCCAAGACCAGGCTGCATTGGCTTACAAGGTTTGCCCGTCACTCAGGACAGTTCATGAGCACAATCAGCACTGAGGATCATGAACCATGAAATCTTCCGATAATCATATGGACCCTGGACCATTTGGAAATTTGGAACAACAATGAGCAAGATAGGGCTCCTTCCTTGAAGGGTCACGAAGAGCACAGTAAGGGGACTGGGAGCGTGTTGGGGGGTGTGCAGGGGAGGGGAGACTATAACATTTACAAAGACAGGCAGCCCCTTTGAGAGGTTGAAAGGGGCGCCAGGGTGGCTCAGTCAGTTGAGTGGCCAACTTTGGCTCAGGTCTTGATCTCGAGGCTCGTGAATTCAAGCCTTGCATTGGGGGCTGTGCTGACAGCTCAGGGCCTGGAGCCTGCTTCGGATTCTGTGTCTCCCTCTCTCTCTCTCTGCCCCTCCCCTGCTTGTGCTCTCTCTTCTCTCTGTCTCTCTCAAAAATAAGTAAATAAACATATTTAAGAAAAGAGTGAAATTGAGATCTTCAATGAAAAAGGGTGGACAGTGAACCTAAAGCACGGAATTAGTAACACACCCTCTCCAGGTTGCCAATATAGACCGTGGTCCCTTCCCTCTGCACCCCAGCCCCTCGGGCATGCTTAGTCAGTCTTGATCATCTGCCCAATCATTTGATGGGATTATTCCATAAGACTATGAATACAATAATTTAGACACTGCAAATTTTAAAGATGTGTCGAGGGCATCTAGTCTGAGGGTTTGCAAGCATATTTTTTCAAGCTATAGAATCACTTCTTTAAAAGAGAAAAAAAAACCTAAAAGAATAAAGCAAAAGGAACCGCCACCGTGGGCAAAGCTTAGTGCCTCACGACAGGACCCTTAACTCCAAGGCAAATCCTGAAGGCCCTTCTCGAAACATATTTGAAAGGCATGGATGTAGTCTAAGCATGTCCATCTGTGAGAAAATTGATACCCCACACAGGTCAGATGCCTTGTCCAAGGTCACAGAGAACATAAATCAGACTTCTCTACGCTTCTTCTCTACACATTAAAAAAATATATAAACCTTGGAGATAAAACCAACAGTCTTCCTTGCAAGCAACTCACACACTCAGTTTCAAAAGTCCTGAAATTTTGCACTGCAGTGTATGTTGCTGAGAGCTTTATGATTTGCATCTTTGTTAGTTTTTGATCATTTACAAAAAGTCTGATGGAACTCCTCTCTGACAGCAGTGAATGACTGAGGAAAGGTCATGATGATTTCAATCTCTCTAATTTTTTAAAAATATATTCAGCTTTTCAAAGGCTGACGAGTCACGCCCAGGAAAGAATCAGAGACATGCAATGTAACCTTACCAAAATAAATCTCTGATGTTGTAGGTTCCCTTTACAGGGTGTGAGAAGCTTAAATCAAGTTAAGTTCTTTGGAAAATTCCTTGAAGATTTATAAGTTGCTTGTAGCCCAGAAAAAGTAGAGGAGATGGATATTTAATCAATAGAGCTGTACAAATTGAGTAATGTAGGCACAAAGTGGATGAGAAGAGAAGGGTGCTGAAGGAAGCTTAATTATCCAATTTAGCAGGATAAGCTGATGAAATCAGCAAAATCATGGTCTATTCTCTCTTGACATCTGAATACAAAGAAAGAGGCCCAGATTTTTCCATATTGGGAACTTTGCTCCCAATGGGACCATTGGGACAACGATGGGCTGATGAGTGTTGCTTCATCATTGGCCATCATGGGAATTGATTTATTAATCGATTGATTTATTAATTAAAGAAGTTAATCACCCCTCTGGCTTCAACTACTATTTTAATGCTACTCCAAGTCTTTACACCCAGCTCTGCTCCTTCTTCCCTTGAGCTCCGAAATCTCCAGCTTTCTGTTGCATTTTTTCTGCCTAGATGTCCACCTACCGTCACCTGAAACTCAACCAGTCCAAAACTTAACACCACTCCTAACGTCTTGATTTCTCTTTAGTGGACTAACATTCTTCCGGTCACCAAACGAAGAAAGCTTGTGTCACCCTTGATTACTCACCATTCCAAGTCCTGCATTCAACGGCCACTGGCCATGTGTCGGTTTGGGTTATAACTTCTTATCTGCACGAAAAGTGCAGTAGAGTGGAGAAGTGAGTTGTGTGAACAGAAGCTGCTATATATGTTCTTTCTCAGGGTAAAAATTAAAACTGTGTAGAGAAATGTACCGAAACTGTGTCCTCATTGTCCTTTTTCCATTGTCCACACATTTGGGTTAAGTTACGCTGCACTGTGGCTGCCATCCGAACCATTGCATGATCTCCCAGTTCTCTCTGAGTTCAGTGTCTTATGATGCACTTGCACAAGGCTCCCAGATTCTTTTTCTTTAACAAGGAGCTCATATACTTCAAAAAGTCCACTCAGAAGTATTAGCAATCCAGCCCAGCCATCAAGGATCTTCCAAAGATGACCCCTATCCACTTCTATAAGTTGCAAAAGGCTGTACAAGGCACAGGTTACATTTGCTACTACCATTATCACAGCCCCCCTTCCGCTGCATGAAGTCCAAGCAAAATCAGCCCTGTTTTCCGCACCTTTGTTTCCCTGTGGTTCCCATTATTGCTTCCGTCTCAGTTGAGAGAGAACTTCCGGGCCTCTATAGACTAGAGCTTCCTGATACTCTTCCTGCCTTTTTCATCAGCACCCTTGCGACCGGCTTATGTGCTCCTTCCAGATGCTCTTTCTTTCTCCAAGCACAGCTTGATGACGTCACTGCCTTGCTCAGAAACGATCGTTTCACATTACCTACTTCGGGATAAATTTCCTTTCCATTCTGCCCTCCCACTAATTTCTTTTACATACTCTGTCCTCAATCCTACTTCCAGAACGGACTCCTCACTTTGTGTTCGCACGCCTCGGGACTTCCCCAGTCACCATCCTTTACAGAAATATTCAACTCCATCCTCTGGTTTCTCTTCAGATCGTATAAATCATTCTCTTTTTAGAGAAATACTAAACCCCATCTTATTAAGAAGTCCTTTCTTCAGCTCTCCAACCACAGCACCCACTTCGGAACTCCTCAGACACCTTTCCATTGTTCATCGTTCAGTCAGTCAGTCATCGAGCACCTCAGTTCCGGTGCGTGAGTTTATTCCCTGAGGGAATTTCCAAAGTTTCCCTTCTAGATATCAATTCCTTGAGATCAGGGGCATGTGTTACATATTAGAGTGTATGTGTGTATACTGTTTGCTAAATGAACACTTGTTGCTTTGAATCGAACTGTATTGATTTGATTTCAGTTCTGGAGACTAATCTGTTTTTGATGGTATATTTTCTGAGCTGGTCATGACCTCTTCTAATCTTCTGTTCTTTGTATATTTGCCAGAAAGATCTCTCCTAAATATCCTTACCTCCTAGTGTGGATCGGCCAAATGACTCTCTCCATCTGCCTGCTTCCTTGGCATCTCTGACCACCCTTACTCTTTGAGATTTCTTTTCTCTCCAAACAGCCTGCTTTTTGGTGCTTAATTACTTTACACACTTTGTCATCCATCAATGTTGCCTCCTTATGAAAATGCAGAACTAAGTAAATTCTAGAATGATATATGGTGTAAATAACAGCAAAAAAAGCTACTCTTGCTCATTTTAGATTCTGAGAAAGTCCCAGGGCTCTGGATAGAGAGAAGATTGTAAGATCAGACGTCTGTCTCTTTTGGAGCAAATTCATAACAGAAACTACAAAGACTCTAGTTTGGACTCCAGAGGAGCGTGTACTTGAGATCGGCCGCCATTAACACAAATATTTGCTCATTTATCCCATGATTCTGAATGGATCCAGCCTCATGAGGACTTGGATTTATGGTCTCTGTGGAGAGTATATTAAGTCAAATCTATCTAGAGTCATCCATATTGTCCGAGATCAGATGATTTTTAAACCTTCTTGAGTTGGCCTTACTTCAGGGGCATTACCTGAGAGCATGAGTGAGGGCCCTGGGCTAGGAGGTCACAGCTTTGGCCAGATGCTAGATAGTGTCAGTGCCTGCAGATGGATAGAAAGGTCTGTGGAAAATATGCCCAAATTCGAGCTCGTGTCTCATTCGTCACCAGCTTTTTCCAAGTTCATAACAAAACAAACAAACAAACAAAAGCGATGGTGTTAACAAGTCATTGGTCAACACAATTTCAAACAACTTAAACATATTTCTTAAGGAAGATGAAAATTACAATATTGTGAGTGTTTGTTGTACAGTGAACAGGTGTGGGAAGAAACGTTGATGGCTGCGTGGTTGGGTGGGAGGAGGGAGCCCCCCTAACAGCTTACCAGAAAAGGCTGGAGAGGCGAGCAACTTGAAAGGAAGAGTCGCTTGTTCTAGGCTCCAATGTTATAATCCCGAACAGCAAATATTTCTACTGAAATGAACCTGAAATGTGACCAATTAGGCAGTGTGGAGTTTAGCCTTTGCTTTATTTTCCTTTTGATATATAATCGCCATTGCCCACAGCAGGTATGAATTTTATTAACTTAATTTGCCATTAGCTCAAGAAGTCGGACATTTCCTCAAAATAAATTCATTTTAAAAGCTAAAAGAACATTCCGAGCCTTAAAAATGCAAATATGTCATAGTTTGGCTGCATTCAGCAAATTCCTAGAATCAATCAGCCAAGCACAGAATAATTCTATTACTGAAGAGGGAACCAAAAGCATGCAAATTGAAACGAGGATAAAAGATAAACTGTAAAAGAAGGCTTACAACATCTAGGGAAGCATCTTACTTATAGGACTCTGATAGTTTAACAAGTTAAATATATACATAAAAATAATATTTATATGTAATGCTATATCACGGTTTTCTGGATGTGTCATTCGACATTTAAGCTACTTGGGGAAGGAACGCAATTTCCTAAGCGATGCATATTCTGGATCCGATAAAGTCATAATAATAACAATTTCCATGTGATAACAGTTTCCATTTCACAAGGTGCTTTTGCATTCCTTATCTGGTTTTATGTGCACATGTGCACAGCCGTACACACATACACACACACACACACACCAAGATGTAAGTGGTATATAGTTATTCTCATTTTCTAGATAAAGAAATGAAGGTCTCAAGTTGAAGAAATGAGGAGAGGCATCTTGAGAAGCCAGGGCTGCTCTTGGTGTCACACTTTTCTCCCCACCTTACAGGAGACTAGAGAACATGACACTTCCGTATAGAACATGGCTGCTTTCTGGCTTCGCATCATTGGTATCGGATGAGTAGAGTGGTTAAGAATTTGGGCCCTGGAGTTAGGAAAGCAAGGCTTCCACTCTCTGCTGCCACTTCTTAGCTGACTGAACTTGGGCAAATTATACCACCTCTCCCTGAGCCTCACCTTTTCATCTGGGAAACAGATTACCAGACACATGAAGCAGAATGGTGCCTCTCAAGCATATCACAAAGTGTTGGGCACCTGACGGCTGAAACTGGTTAGCAGTGCTCCATCCTTTTGAAATTATAAAACAAGCCAAAGTCAGATTATCTTCAGTGGGAAACTGGGTCGTTCTTGCACGTAAAGTGGAACTTCCCATAATGTGAATCGGTCCAGGCACAGAGCACTGTGAGCTGAAGGCACAGGTAGATTCCTGTAAACGCTACATGATAGTGGAGGCTCTAAGGGCAGCTCTGTGCCTTCGGTCAACTTCCCTTGTGCCTTGAGGAAACCGCAGGTGCCGAGGAGGAAATCAAGAAGATAAACCGGTTGCAGAATGAAATACAAAACCAAGCGCTGAAGAAAACAGCAGAGTCAAGGGCCCCTGCAGACGTTGTTGGATTAAAGAAGACTCCACAAAGGCAGCAACACCGAAAGGTAAGTCTGAGTTTCCCCCATGCACACTTTTATGGAGTGACCGTATTTCCAGCAGGTGCCATAGATCTCCAACTCAGATTCCAGTCAATTCTCTTATCCCACGTAGAGGCTGAAAGATAGGATGCCCCCACCATAGTGACGGAATGCTGGGAAGGCTCCTTACATCTCACCCACCCCAGCCACCATGGGGAGACATAATAGGTAATATGGTTTATGCCAAATTTCCCTAATTTTATAGGTAGCATTATCCTACAAGAGTGTCTCTGATGGTCTTGCTATTCCCATTTAAAAAGCCCTTTCATGCAAACAAACAGGATTGCATTTAAGGGATGATTAAAACAGAATGGGGTATGCGGTACTTGCCTAAATGTAATCTAGCCATGCTATTCATTTAGTGAGGATCTAATTACTAGCTCTATAATTACACTACTCAAGAAAATTGTTTTAGTGATGGTTTTATTAAACTAACTTGAGACAATTTTTGTGCCAACATGAGCAGAACAAATGGAATTTAATTTCAAAACAGGGGCAGAGGAAGGTTACCCTGGAGAAGAGAGCCCGCGAGCTGCACTGCGCATTTAGGACTTGTGCCGGGCGCCCTACAATCGGAACAGGGGCAAGTTCACGTAGTAACGGGAGAGATTTAGGTAGCCTTTAAGCAAAATATGCTGACTCAGGTTTTCAAGAAAAGAATTTGCAAGGGAAGCTTCTTAGGCTCTGACTCTCAGATTTAAGTGGCTCTACAATCATTCTTTCTTGCTTATTCTACATAAAACCCAACTCGACGTGGTCCCCAGACCGGTGACGTTGGTACCACCGGGGGAGCTTATTAGAAATTCACAATCACACCAACTTGGAATCTACATTTGAAATCAGTCCTCCAGGTGAACATATGCACATTAAAATTGAGAAGAACCTGTATCAATGACCAGCTTGGGGTTGCAAATTAAAATTTTAATTTTCTTCTGTTTTTAAATGCAACATATGCTCAGTAATGAGAAAAGAGAACATGTGCATAATAATATAAGGAAGAAAAATGTACCCGTAATCTCATGGTGCTGAAAGGACACCTGTTAAAAATTTTGGTGATTTCTCTTCCAGGCTGTTGTTACGCATATTTTTTAAATATTTTAGGCTCAGCCTATAAATATAATTTTACATTTTTTATTTAATGTTATAAATATTTTCTCTATTCAAAGTCTTGTTGACATTTCTCTGCATTCTACCATATGAGGGTCCTAATTCATGGTTAAAAATTTATAGTCCCTTTTTGTTATTGCAATTATAAATAATTCTTTGATGAGAGTGTTTGTATGTAAGCTTTTTTATTAGTCCATAAGTCATAAGTGAGAAATCCTAAGATATGAATATACTTAAGGCTCTTCTTCTACTCGTCTCTACTAATCATGATATTCTTTAAAATAAGGGCACTTTTGGGGACACCTGGGTGGCTTAGTTGAGCGTCCGACTTTGGCTCAGGTCATGATCTCACAGTTTGTGAGTTCGAGCCCCGCTTCGACTCCTCTCTCTCCCTGTCTCTGCCCCTCTCTACTCACATACTGGTTCTCTGTCTCTCAAAAATATAAATATTATTAAAAAAATAATAAGGGCACTTGTGGGGATGAGCACTGGGTGTGTAGGTAAGAGACGAATCACTGAGTTCTACTCCTGAAGTCAAGACTACACTGTATGTTAACTAACTTGAATTTAAATTTTTAAAAAAAGGAAATTTTAAAAGAAGCATTTGAAACCTTAATTTCCTGGGGGTTTTTTAGGGAGGGTAGAAGAGGGTGCTAATTGTTTAATTACTGGGGTGCCCGGCAAAGTCCATTTCGCCAAAGATGATTGGTGGTTTGAACCACATATCATTCTGTTGTCTAATACTCTGTGTGAAATTACCTCCAGTGAGTAAAGAGTTGCCATTGACTTCACTTTGTAAGTGACCACTCCATTCCTTACAGGATGAGCCTCAGGCTAGGTGTGGGGAAGGACAATCACAGGCAGGCTATGCGGGTTAAGTTCTGCTTCTAGTTTAAGGTTGCATGACATCGCATAAGTTATTACTTACCTTTTGGGTAACAATCACCTCATTTATAAAGCTCTGTTAATAATGCCTCCTTTGCTGGGTTAATGATTAGATCATAAATGAGATCTTGAAGCCCCTAGCACAGAACATAGGATCTGCCCTAGAAATCAGTTCAATAAATGGTAGATGCTATTTGTTTTCTCTTTTACTTATTGGTGAGTGGAGCTCATATCAAACATTTGTATGCTAAAAGAAATGGCAGATCAATTTTTACAGGAACCAGAATCATCTGTGAAAACCATGTCTTTAAAAAGGGGTTGAAGTTGGGGCACCTCGGTAGGTGGCTTAGTCAGCCGAGCATCAGACTTTATCTTGGGTCATGATCTCGTGGATCATGAGTTCCAGCCTCGCATCGGGCTCTGTGCTGACAGCTCAGAGCCAGGAGCCTGCTTCAGATTCTGTCTCCCTCTCTCTCCGTCCCTCCCCTCATCAAAATTAAATAAACAATACATTAATTAATAACAAAAATTAATTAATTAATTTTTAAAAAGGTGTTGAACTTCACTTAGAGAAATTCAGCTTGGTTTCATTTTGTTCAATTAATACAAAAACACACTTCTATCAGCAAGAATGTGAGTAACTCAGTCTTGAATGTTGTCCTTCAATTGATGGAGCGAGCTTCTGTCAGCTGGACTGGAAGGGTCAGCTCAGCACAGGCAGAAGGATCACGGACCATCTTACGTGGACTGGTGGCCTCAACAAGTGGGAGCAATTGACGTTCCCAGGCCCGAGGTTCTTGCTCACCTCTTGTTCACTTAAGTTTTTCTCTAACTTCTCATAGCTGTGCGTTCCTAACTTACTGGCATATTTAAATTTTCAAAAGTTTATATCTCTTTAGAATAACCAAGAATGGGGCCCCTGGTGTCTCAGTCAGTCATGCGTCCAACTTTGGCTCAGGTCATGATCTCACGGTTCATGAGTTCAAACCCCACATTGAGCTCTGTCCTGACACCTTCAGATTCTGTGTCTCCCTCTCTCTCTGCCCTTTCCCCACTCATGCTGTCTCTGTCTCTCTCTCAAAAATAAATAAACATTAAAAAAATTTAGAATCCACCAAGAATTGAAGTCCAGGTGATTTTCATGTACAAATACTTGCAAATAATAGGAGAAATTCATGAAAAATATTAGACAAAACAAGGAGATATATAT
>NW_027529424.1:8380613-8385124 GCF_008692635.1 Crocuta crocuta | reverse complement strand
AATGGGAGGGTCTCTAATTTATAATTATTATAAAATCTGTATTTTCCATTTTTATGAGATGAGTATGCGTAAGTTGTGTAATTGAAACATTATAAAGACGGCGTATGGTTGATTTTACACGTCAGCTTGCCTGGGCTAAGGGATGTCCAGGTAAGTGCTAAGACATTATCTTGTAGTGTATCAGTGAGAGTGCGTCCAGAACAGATCAGCACTGGAGCTGGTGAACCACGTAGCACAGATGGCCCTCCCTCCCCAGTGTGGTGGATATGATCCCATCCACTGAGAATCCACGGAAAACAAGCCAGAGGAAGGGCAAATTCCCTCTCTCTGTCTCTGCCTGAGCTGAGATACCCATCCTCCACCCTTGAACTTCAGGCTGCCTGGGTCTCAAGCTTGCAGACGGGCCTCCGTGACCACATGAGCCAATTCCTGGACTCAGTCCCCTCTTTCATCTCTCTACATATCCTGTTGGAGATCCCTGACTAACACACAAAGCAAAGGACTTAACTTAAATCTTAAAAAATCAGCCTCTATAATAGAATTGTAAGGAGAAGCTCTATTAATTCATTAATGAGTCTTTCCACTCAAGTTTGATCTCTAGCTAATGGGCCAAGAACTGCTGAATCAACAGAAAAGAAATCTCAGTGCCACTGAAATCCTTTCTTCCCGTTCCCCGACTCCAGCCTCCAGTTCAAAGGTTGGGGCAGCAGCCGGCTACCCCAGTGATTCCAAGAGGCACTTGGAAAAAGCCTAAGTCACAAAGGTGACACTCTTGCTAAGTTATATCCCACACATGCATAGAGGCCGATGGAAACCATCACCACCCAGCAAGGGCTTTCTCTAGCCAATCAGTTTGGAGGGACACAGCTCGTGTGCACGGACACACTTTTACTCTGGGAATTCCTGCACTTAATGTCTTCATGCATTTCCTGACACTTGAAGACAAGCCACAGGGGTGCCTGGGGCGTTCAGTCGGTTAAGTATCCCACTTTGGCTCAGGTCATGGTCTCTTAGTTCGTGGGTTCGAGCCCCGCATCCAGCTCTGTGCTGACAGCTTGGAACCTGGAGCCTGCTTTGAATTCTGTGTCTCCCTCTCTGTCTGCCCCTCCCCTGGTCATGCTCTGTCTCTGTCTTTCTCTCTCTCTCTCAAAAATAAATAAAACATTAAAATTATTTTTTAAAAAAAGAAGACAAACCCCAACATCCTCGCCCAGGTATGGGCTTCTTTAGGAAGGGCTAAGTGAGCTCACCAAAACCCCTCTGGCCTTTAAACCACATTTATTTTTCATTTAGTGTCACATTCACTGCAGGTGGAGAGCACGAAACCAAAAGAAACAGACCTCTGTCGGGAGAGGGATCTGAGCTGCTAAGCATGGGAGATTCCATTAAAAACAGGCCAACATGAAAGAGTTAGGCCTTTAAACACTCACTGTGATTACAAGCCGGAGGCCAAACCAGGAAGAGGCATCGGTTCCCCCTCTTCCCCCCTCCCTCCCCACAGATTGGCTGCCAGTGAAGTGTCAAGTGCAGACATGGGGACCATCTCACTGCAGAGGACTACCTAACAGAAGGCTCTGGCAGTTTGACGGCCCCTGTGGCTAGGGGAGGGGAAAAAGGAGAGAGGTACTGTCATAGAGGTGCCTAAGGAAGACCTTGATCAAAGCCTGCCCCCTACACCGAGAGTCCTAGAAATGGGGAAAGCAGGGCTAGGAACCCAACTGTGCCAGAGAGCATGGCTGGTGGAGGGGCCTGGGTCCCTGCTTGTCCCCTGGATACTGGAATGCTCTGGCTGTGCACCAGTTGGTGGGGAGGGAAGGCGGCTTTCCCCAGTGAAGCCTTGTGTGTGTGTGGGGGGAGGTGCAGGGAAGACTTTGTAGTTGTCTATGACTGGACTTGAAAACTCACATAGGGTTTGGCCAAGCACTGGACCCCTCAACCTCATTTTACTAGTTGTGCAATTTGGGGCAAGTCAGTCAATTCCACTGCGCCTCAGTGTCCCCTCTCTGCAAATTGTGAATAGTCTTCGTTACTTCGCGGGTCATCACAAACATTAAATAAGTTAATGCACATAAAGTTCTTTCACGGATCTTCCTAGAGAGCACACAACAGAGTCTGTCCTTTAGCCGTGGTCATGTTAGCGGTGTGCTAATATCAACCTGTGCACTTTCTTTCCTCTCTCTCTCTCTCTCTTTTTTTTTTTTTTTTTTTTTGCCTTTCTCTTTCTTGTTTTGATGAATTAGTAGAGGTTTGGGGCCTCCTTGGTTACATTTGTTTGTTTTGTTCCTCCCTCTGTGGTGTCTGTTCTCGCTTCTGACCACCTCCTAGGTTCTGGAACCCACTAATCTGTTTACGAGGGTTTGTTCACTCTCAGAATAACAAATATTCGCTGAAAGTCTATTATGTGCTGATCCCTAATACGCTGGTCCTGTTGAGTAGCCACAAATGTGTATTGATTTGCTGAAGGAGCGTGTAATGATTCCTCTGTGTTTCTGTGTGTTTATTGGAGACAAAACACAACAGCCAAGTTATGTTTCTTGAGTGAACATTTGACTTTCTTTTTTTTCTTTTTCCTTTTGAAATACAAATACATGTTAAAAATATATATGGGAGATTCGAAGTCTAGCATAAGCCCTCTCTCAAACTGTCTCCCTGGATATTGGAGAAAGTAAATGCTTTCAACTTACTGGTTTCCGAAGGTTTTTATGGTTTTTCTTTCTCAGGCCAGCTTCTTATTTTCTTTTTAGCCAAGGCATGTTTTTCCTCAGATGACCACTGCCAATGTAGTACAGGGAGTTCACCGTAACAATAACAGAAAGGCTTTTTCTTTTATTCATCACCCACCTACAAAAATGCAGGCAACCTTGTCCCATTCTGTCCCTTGATCTCTCAGGGTTTAGCGCATGTCTTCTGTGTGGTCATGGACATGGATTCCTTGGCCCCTTCT
Source organism: Crocuta crocuta (assembly GCF_008692635.1). Lineage (NCBI taxonomy): Eukaryota > Metazoa > Chordata > Mammalia > Carnivora > Hyaenidae > Crocuta > Crocuta crocuta. The sequence goes on along the minus strand of NW_027529424.1, from coordinate 8,382,180 downwards.
GCGGTGTGTGCCTGCTCTGCCACTTCCAGAGGTGGTCCTCTAGGCCGTCATCTTGCTGCCAAAATGCCCTAGAGCCTTCAGGTGGGCCATTTGGTCCTGCACATGTGTCGGGTCAGGATAAGCTTCATAATATGCAGGGCTCAGTGCAAATGAAAATGTGGACTTCTTGCTAAAGATCAAAAACAAAAACAGAAGCCAAAACTATTAAGAATCTCGCGATGGTGCATGAGGTCCCAGTTCAAGATGGCAACACAGGAAGACTCTGGACTTCCCTCCTCCACAGAGCACACCCTATGACAGCCATTAGTAGAATAATCCCTCCTGGAGAAGAGCTGGAGGCTGAGGGTCCAGCTACGGAGCAGTGGAAGACAGAGAGTACACAGCAAGAGACAGGGACTTGGGAACCCTTATTCCCAATGCAGCCAACAGCAGGGGGAAGGGAGAATATTGAGGGGAAAAGAAACGGAGCCCTCTGTCCTAGGGCACAGAAAAGAAACCTGAGGTTTAAAAGAGAAACTGGCTCATAAAAGAGATAATACTAGAGCTCTGCAAAGTGGTGGAGGAGCTGTAGGAAAGCTCTCCAGGCCAGAGGGACCGGAGAACGGCAGTTTCCATTTCCCCCCAACATTGGAGACCTGGACCAGAGCAGGGTCTGGACACCATAATGAATGGGGTCTGTCACTCGTGACCTCATGACTCCAGTGAGTTCAGGGTTCACAAGCCCACACCAGCTGCTCTGTGGTGCTGGACTGCAAAACTCAAGCTAGCACACCTAAATACGTACAGCAAATATTAATGGACATAAAGCAAGAAATTGATGGTAATACGGTAGTAGTAAGGGACTTTATTAACATTCCACTTACATCAATGAGTAGATCATTCAAACAGAAAATCAGTAAGGAAACAATGTCTTTGACATATTACAGGTGGACATAACAGATATATTCCATCCAAAAACAATAGAATACACATTCTTCTCAAGTGCATGTGGAATATTCTCCAGAATAGATCATGCATTAGGCCATAAAACAAGTCTCAATAAATTTAAGAAGATTAAGATAGTATCATGTATCTTTTCCAACCATAACAGCATGAAAATAGAAATAAATCACAAGAAAAAAACTGGAAAAAATCCCCACAAACACATGGAGACTAAATAACATGATACTAAGTAATCAGTGAGTCAATAAAAAATCAGAAAAGAAGTAAAAAAAGTACATGAAGATGGGGTGTCTGGGTGGCTCAGTCAGTTAAACATCAGACTTTGGCTCAGGTGATGATCTCACAGTCCTTGAGTTTGAGACTCATGGCAGGCTCTGTGTTGACAGCTCAGAGCCCAGAGCCTGCTTCAGATTCTATGTCTCCCTCTCTCACTGCCCTTCCTCTACTTGTGCTCTCTCTCTCAAAAATAAATAAACATAAAAAACATGAAGACAAATGAAAATGAAAGTGAAAATATGACAATCCAAAATCTCTGGGACACAGCAAGAGCAGTTCTAAGAAGGAAAGATATAGCAGTACAGGCCTACCTCAAAAAAGAAAGGAAGGAAGGAAGGAGGAAGGAAGG
>NW_027529424.1:8319197-8380603 GCF_008692635.1 Crocuta crocuta | reverse complement strand
GAAAGAAAGAAAGAAAGAAAGAAAGAAAGAAAGAAAGAAAGAAAGAAAGAAAAAATTAGAATAAATATCTAATCTAATGCTAAAGCAACAAAGAAGAAACAAAGTCCAAGGTGAGTAGAAGAAAGGAAACAATAAAGATCAAGGAAGAAATAAAATGACATTAGAGACTAAAAATTAGCACAATAGAAAGAATCAATAAAAACAAGAGTCTTCTTTGAAAAGATAAACAAAATTGACAACTCTTAGCCAAACTCATCAAGCAAAAAAAGAGAAAAAGCACAAATAAATAAAATCAGAAATGAGAGAGGAGAAGTAACAACTGATACCACCGAAATACAAAGAATTATGAGAATACAATGAAAGGATATATGTCAAATTGAACAACCTACAAGAAATGATTAAATTCCTAGAAACATCCAGTCTTGCAAAACTGAACCAAGAGGAAATAGAAAATCTGAATAGACCAATTATAAATAACTAAATTGAACCAGTGCTCAAAAAAGATTACCAAAAATAAAATTCCAGGACCAGATGGATTCAGAAATGAATTCTACCATATATTTAGAGAAGGGTTAATATGTATTCTCCTAAAACTATTAAAAAAATAGAAGAGGAAGAAAAGCTTCCAAATACATTCTATGAGGCCAGCATTACCATGATACCAAAAGCAAAGACACCATAAAAAAAAGAAAATTGTAGGTCAATATCCTTGCTAAACATAAATGCAAAATTCCTTAAGAAAATATTAGCAAACCACATACAACAATACATTTAAAAGATCATTCACCATGATCAGGTGTGGTTTATTCCTGGGATGCAAGGATGGTTCAATATTCACAAATCAATCCACATGGTCTATCCCATAAACAAGATGAAGGATAAAAATCATATTATCATCTCCATAGATGCAAAAAAAAATCATTTGACAAGATTCAATATCAATTCATGATAAAAACTCTTACCAAAGTAGGCTTAGAGGGAGCATACCTCAACATAATAAAGGCCATATATGAAAAACCCACAGCTAGCTTCATTTTCAATGATGAAAAACTGAAGCTTTCTACTTAAGGTCAGGAATATGACAATGGTGTCCATTCTTGCCCCTTTTATTCAACACAGTACTGGAAGTCCTAGCCACAACCATCTGACAACAAAAACAAAAAGAGAAAAGAGGCATCCATATTGGTAAAGAAGGAGTTAAACTGTATCGATTTGCAGACTGCATGATACTATAAATAGAAAATCCTTAAGATTCCTACAAAAAACTACTAGAAGTAATAAACAAATAAAGTGGCAGGATACAAAATTAATACCCAGCAATTGGTAGCATTTCTATGCACTAAAAGTGAAGAAAGAGAAATTGAAAAAAAAATTTACAATTGTACCAAAAAGAACAAAATACCTACAAATTAACTTAAGCAAAAACGTGAAAGACCTGTACTCTGAAGGGTATAAAACACTGATGAAAGATACTGAAGGTGACACAAACAAATGGAAAGATATTCCATGTTCATGGATTGTCAAAATGTCCATATTAACCAAAGCAATCTACAGATCCAATGCAATCCCTATCAAAATACATCAGCATTTTTTGCATAACTAGAACAAATAATACTAAAATCTGTATGGAACCACAGAAGACTGCAAATAGCCAAAGCAATGCTGTAAAAGAACAGAGCTGGTGACTCTGCAATTCCAGATTTCAAGATATACTACAAATCTGTAGCAATCACAACAGCATGATACTGGCACAGAAATAGGCACATAGATCAACAGAACAGAACAGAGACGCCAGAAATAAACCCTATTTATAAACCATATTTATATGGTCAATTAATCTATAAAAACTGAGCCAAGATTATACAATGTGGAAAATACAGTCTTTCAATAAATTGTGCTGGGAAAATTGGACAGCTACATGTAAAAGAATGAAACTGGACCACTTTCTTACACCAAACACAAAAATAAACTCACAATGGATTAAAGACAAAGATGGTACTGAAACCATAAAAATCCTAGATGAGAACACAAGCAGTCATTTCTCTGGCATCAGACATAGCAACATTTTTCTAGACACATCTCCTGAGGCAAGGGACACAAAAGCAAAAATAAACTATTGGGATTATATCAAAATCAAAAGCTTTTGCACCACAAAGGAAACCATTAACAAAATAAAAAGACCATCTACTGAATGGGAGAAGCCATTTGCAGATGATATAGCCAATAAAAAGTTAATATCAAAATATATAAAGAGCTTATACAACTCAACACCAAAAAACAAAACCCAATCTGATTGAATCATTGGCAGAGAATGTGGATAAACATTTTTCCAAAGAAGACACACACACGGTCTATAGGTATGTAAAAAGACGTTCAACATCAGTCATCATCAGGAAAATGCAAATCCCAACCACAATGAGATGTCACCTCACACTTGTCAGAATGGCTAAAATCAAGAAGACCAGAAACAACGAGCACTGGTGAGGGTATGGAGAAAAAAGAACCCTTTTGCGCTTTTGGTGGGAATGCAAACTAGTGCAGCCACTGTGGAAATAGTGTGGAGTTTCCTCAAAAAACTAAAAATAGAACTACCCAAGATCCAATAATTCCACTATTGGGTATTTACCCAAGGAAAATGTAAAGACTCTCTAGAAAAGATATATGAACCGCCAAGTTCACTGAAGCATTATTTACAATAGCCAAGACATGAAAGTAGCCTAAGTATCTATCAATAGATGAATGGATAAAGAACATGTGACGCGTGCGCGCACACACACACATGCACATACACAAATGTTATACAGTCATAAAAAAGGATGAGATCTTGCCATTTGAGACAGCACAGATGGACCTAGAGGGTATTATGCTGAGTGAAGTAAGTGAGAGTGAGAAAACAAACACAGGGATTCTACTCATACATAGAATCTTAAAATCTGAATAAACAAACAAAAAAGCAGAATCGGAACTATAAACACGGAGAACAAACTGATGGTTGCTGGAGGGGGTGGGTTGGGCAAAATGAGTGAAGGAAAGAGAAAGAGAGATAGGCCTCCAGTTATGGAATGAGTAAGTTACAAGAATAAAAAGCAGAGTATAAGGAATGCAGTCAGTGATATTGTAATCACAATGTAATGGGGCAGCTGGTAGCTCTATTTGTGGTGGACACAGCAAAATGTGTAACCTTATCAAATCCCTAAGTGGTACACCTGAAACTAATGTAAAGCTATGTGTCAACCATACTCAAAACAAAACAAAACAGAAACAATTTCAAGATGGTGACCCCAGAGCATTCAACCACGTGCTTTAGGGGACCAGTGCCAAAGAAGTAAAAATGGACGGTAAGCCCCTTAGAAGAGGGTCTTGTATTCTAGAAAGAAGCACTAGACACTCAATCCTGTATTTTGCAGGGAACACTTGCAAAATCCTGTATTTTGCAGGGAACACAAGTTATTAAGGAAGGTGGTAACAGTGATGCGGGGCTAAGAGGGTAATGGTTTGGAGGAAGAGAAACCTGCATCAGGGAACCCAATAAATGACACTGTGGATGATACCGTAACATACCGTTAAGGTGGGTTATGCTAAGCTAACAAGTAGATCCAAGGGCGTGATACCTGAACAGTGGAATTTCTCTCTCTTTCTCTTTTCAACTGCCTGGGGCAGACCCAGGCCATTCAGGACGGGAGGGAGGCAGCTGAATGGTTTTGCAAATGGTTTTGAAGCAGTAAAGAATACCAACGGAAGTGGTAGTTTGAGAGGTGAACCTCGAGTTGCTCAGCTCGAGTCAGGCTNGGTGGCCTTAACCCCCTCCCCCCGCCAGTCTAACGCTAGACTCTTTTTGCTTTTAGGGCAAGGCCAAGAGAAAACTTAGGTTATAAATGAAATTTAATTTTGGTAGTATAGGCTTGAAAACAAACCTGAAAGGGGCTTTGTATGGTGTCTGGTCAACACCTTCATTTAATGGATGAGAAGACTGAGGACCAGAGAAATTAAAACCTTGTCCATAGTCACTCCTGGCGCCCAGTGCCTTTCCAGTGCATTTGTCCTGCTCTGTAAAACGTGTGCTTGGTGATAAGTCATGCCGAAAATAATCTGAACTACTAAATCACAATAGCATATTCATAATTTAAAAGAGGAATATTTTTCATCTTTAAAAAGGAAACTCTAATGGCATGATTTCAGACATGGCCGCCAGCCCAGGAGAGGAGGTATTTGGCAGTCACTAATGAAGGGTTTCGGAAGACTTCCCCGGTTCCTCAAAGTCACACGTGGCCATTGCTTTCCAGTCTTTATCTTGTTACGATGCCCATTAAAAATGAGAATATTTGTCAAGGATAATGGTGTAAACAAGAGAGACTTTTCATCGTGGAGACACCTGTCTGGGGCTCAGATTTCCCCAACGCCACTTGCCGGCTCCATTCAGACACCCTTCACCCTCCGCATCACCAGCCAAAGAGCTCCAAGGCAGACCACCCCCAGTTTACCTGCCCATCAGGCCAGCTGTTTGCTCAGTCCACCTCGATGGGCTAAGGAAGCCCCACTTGCTGCTGTAATTCCTGGAGACGTGTGATCTTTTGCTGTTTATCTGGAACTAAATACCGAGTTATTTCCGAAGTCGGAAAATAATCCAATCAAAGCCATAGCCTGCCTGCTCCACCTCCCTACAGGACTGTTTGCAGAGACTGAGGGTGTTCATCTCTGGGTTGACTCACTTCTGAAGAACATATTATTTGAAGCAAGATTTATGAAGCATAGAAATTCCAAGCTAGCTAGGTCAGCTCCTGGTGGATAGTAGAATTATTTGCTACCACATTTCTCGCAGTCTTATACCTATTCAATTTTAAATTACTCAAGGGATAGCGAAGGGAATTTGTCACCCCTGAGCTGCATGCTCACCCATGTGACCACAGAGCAGGGACGGTTTGACCCGCCCACCTGGAAAGCAAATGTACAAAAGACAAAAAAAAAAAAAAAGAAATGCACATGGCACAGACTCTTGGGGGAAAAATGACAGTGAGTGCTCACATGGTATTGAAAAATAAGTAGACAGAATTGGATTGCAAAGAAAGAGAATGGTGGTCATTAATTTAGCTTAGCACTCAACCTTTACCGGGAATGAACAGACAGTAGACTCCATCGGTAAGTACGTACCGTATTTATGTTCTATTTTACTAATGTATTTTGATTTTACTAGTGTATTATAGTTTTTGAGGACAGACTAGGTTCCTGAGTGAAACTACTGTGCTCTTTATACAGCCCTGGTATTTATTCTACCCAAAGTCTTTAGACGCACAAGATGTAGATTTCTTTTTCCCCAGCTCTAGACAATGGGCTCCTTGTGGGCAGCGAAGATGATGTTTTATTCATCCCTGTATCCTCCGAAACCTACACAGTACCTGCCCGTACACTCAAATATGAGCTGAATAAATTAATGAAAGAATAAGCACTCCATAGAACTGTCTTTAAAACCACACCATCTTTTTGGGATTGCAAAATACTTATTAGAGAAAGAATTTGAAATGCTTTATTTAAATCATGGAACCTTTGGAGTTGGTAGGATCATGTCAAATCCCCTTCCTTAAGCAAAATCACATTTGCAAGAAATGGAAATAGCGTCTGGCTCTCTCATTTTCAATAATTAAGAGCCGTCAGACACAGGGGTGCCTGGGGGGCTCAGTCCATTAAGCGTCCAACTTCTGATCTGGGTCGGCTCAGGTCATGATCTCGTGAGTTCGAGCCCTGCGTTGGACTTTGCACTGACTGTGGAGCCTGCTTGGGATTCTATCTCTCCCTCTCTCTGTCCTCCACCCCGCCTCACAAAATAAATATGTAAGTAAACTTAAAAAACTGTAAAACATAAGCATAAAATAAATAAATTTATAAAAGCTGAAGCATATATGTGAGGGCATACATATACACAAACAAGTCATGTTTGTATCAGTCAAAAATTAAAGCCCTGTGGTTTCTGTCTTGAAGGGTATTTTTAAAATTTTTTAACGTTTATTTATTTTTGAGAGACAGAGAAAGACAGAGTATGAGCGGGAGAGGGGCAGAGAGAGAGGGAGGCACAGAATCGGAAGCAGGCTCCAGGTTCTGAGCTGTCAGCACAGAGCCCGACGCGGGGCTCAAACTCACGGACCATGAGATCATGACCTGAGCCGAAGTCAGACACTTAACCGACTGAGCCTCCCAGGTGCCCCTTGAAGGTAGTTTTTAATCAGCTCTAGAAAGAGGGCCCACTTGCAGGAACTTAGGACAGCTTACCTGTTAGTGTCACTCAGGTAAGCATAGCGCAGATTTTAAAACCCCTGAATTAGAGCTGGAGCCAGGAAGTCAATTCTGCTCATTATTAAACTTGTTCTGTGATCTTCTATTGCTGCAGCATAATTCAATCACACTTTATAGACATTTATGAAAAGCAAATTGTGCAAATACTGCACAAAGCACTGAGCTCAGTGGGCTGTTCAGCCTTTCAGTTACATAGCTTTCAGACCGTGCAATGGGCATCACAGCACCTATCCAGCCCAGCCCACAAGAACGTCTGGAAATGATACCGAAACATTCCGAAAATGAAATCGCTAGCTTCTGGATGTAGAGTACCAGCATTGTTATTAAATTGTCTTATTGCAAAATGATAGCTCTGAACCCAAATAAATAAACCGATTGCTTGGATGGGAGTCGGGTGGTGGAGAATTCTGGCATCAGCGCAGCTGCTTTGCTCCTGCCGTGGTCCGGTTTCCTCTCAGGAGGACAGTGAGACAGATGGATTGACAATCCTCTGATTAGAAAGCTCATTTTTCCTACCTACTAGATTATTCTGGTTCGATGCATTCACTCTAGATAAGTAGCACCGCCTGACAAGACAATAGGAAAAGATCTCATCAAATCCAGCCCACAACTGCAGTGACTTAGTAGATCGTGAGATCTATTTTATAGATTTTTGACCAACATTTAGAAACCACAGACTGGTCTGGACAGGGTGCTTTCATCCCAACCTTCTTCTCGTGTCCTAACTCTTAATTTATTTCTTGACTAGGTCTTTAGCTCCCTCATCATCCTCATCATCCTGTGAACATCACCCAGCTAGAAACAGCTTTGTTTTGCATTTGCTAACTGGTCATAATTTTAAAAGAATTTCTCCTTATAGATTATCTCCCTTGAAAATGCTTAAAAATGCACGGGGTATTTTTGATCAATCTCTTGTTTTGACAATCTCTCATCCTACCCAACTTGTCTTCAGAGTATATTATTTTTGACCAAATTGCTTTCAACCTATTTCCAATCAGATCGATCATTCGAATTGCATTATCATATATTGATGGCATCCACACTAAAATCAGGGATTTCCACAGTCTGCGCCTGGGCATTTGTCGAGCACCCTCTCTCCTAGCTCCTGTCAGCTTCTTCAGGTCCCCAGGTGCTCGGTCCGGACTCATGCCCTCAGGCCAGCCACTCAGCTGGCCTCGTGCAAGACGCCAACCACCAGGTGTTGTACTGGCCACTCAAGTCCAGCATTGCAGAGAAAATAGCCCTTCCATTCCATTAAATAAAGAAAGGTAATACTAGCTTCTTCAGTCTTCAGCACTGCAAAGCTGCGAGAAGTCTCTGTGCTCAGCTGTTTCATTGCCACGGCTCTTCCACCACCGGCGTCTTTTCAAATCCGCGCCATGTTGAGGTTGTATAAGTGACCGGCGGCTAGGCAGTGCTGTGACTAGCAGCAGTAACTCCAGAGAAATGTTCCCTTCGGATTTGGCCTTCACATAGTGCGACATCAAGGGGAGGGCCTTAGAGCAGCTATCCAAGAGTCTGCTATCACTGGAAATATAACAAGCGGAGAGAGGTTTCTTTACTAGAACGTCACCAGTGTGTCGTGTGAAATGAATGTCTCCCTCGGATGGTCGTGGGGAGGGGCTCGTATGTCCCCCTTGCGCAAGCTTTCGAAGGTGGGTCGGTCCCGCTGAAAGCAAGGCTGTGCGCTCTACAGATTGGCTATACAAGTCTGGGGTGCAAGTCAACCTGTTTCAACAAGGGAGCAGCCTGTCCCCAAGACCATCAGAGGGCCTCCTCTCCATTCTTTCTCCACAGAGCTCTCCATCTTGCTCCCAAGTAAATATTGATCAAATGCCTTATGAATATGATTTTAAAGAAATGCCAAATTCTCAGCTGTTTAGAGTGTCAGTATATGTAATTCTCACTCTGATTACTGGTGATTACTAGAAAAAATAATTTCAAATGTCATGTTAACCCTGAAACGTTTAACTGGATCTTGTTAAACACACTTTATCCCAGTTTATCTACACCTGTCCACTTGGGTGAAAAGCAGTTAGACATGTTCAGTGGAATCAATGATACATACATTTAGTTTATAACCCAATCTTCTCACCCAAAGTGGAGGTGACTCTCTCTGCCCACATCCCACTTAACACAAGGTCTTTTATATTTATTTTAAAGATGGAATGGGTGAATAGTTATATATCTACATACTTTCCTTTTTTTTCCTTCCTTAAATCTAGCTCAGGGTGTCTCCATTGGTTGGCCCTTACAAGAATTAGTGTATGGGCTATATAGAGAAAGCCATTTATTCTGTAGTTTATGAGAATCTTAAGGAATTTTCCAAGGATAATTTTGACCAGCTCTGATTTGCATTCGATGTTCCCACCGAGGTCTCCAATACTGACCCTGAAAATGGAATATACTGGGTTCCCTTGCTCATCTGTCCACTTATTCAACTAATATTTACTAAATGCTTAATGTGTCAGAAATTCTACAGCGACGTGGGGAAGCGACCATGTAAGCTATTGCCCTTACTCCCCCGTTGCTGTTTTTGAGTAAAGGGACCCCAGCTTGTACCTAAAATCATTCAGCCCAATTCGTAACTGCTCTTTGGCTTTTTTTTTTTTTTTCCCCCCATCGAGTGTACTTCACTGGAGTGTTTTGGGTCCTACACGTCCACCCACACATCACGTGCCCTCTCCTCCCGAAAGCAAAGTTCCGCACCGGCTTGTGGAAAAAGTGATTGCTCGGAACTTTTGTGGGCTTGTGACCTGATTTTATTGTTTTTCTGCTTTTGCCAGTTTTGCCACAAACTCTTGCTCTGGGACTTCCAGACGTGAACTCCCCTCTGACCGGCCGAGTGTGGCGCCCCCGTGGTCGACCGCTGCTCCTGGCCACAGCTGCCCCTGGGGACGTCAGGGTAGCTCACCGTCCAGTGTGCAGTTTCCTGTTTCCGTGCTGCTTTGGGCAGCTTTTGCGGAGGAACCAGCAACATAAACACCTAGAGGTATTCATGCTGTTTAGATCTCTTTTATTTTCCCAACTTGAACATTGTCTGCAGTGTCTTTTATCCACCACAACTTGCACTGAGTCAGATTCGTTAATAGTTTTCTTTATATTTTTAACTTAGTGTATTTTTAATGGTCTGTTGTTTCTTTTCTTTTTTCTTTTCCTTTCCTTTCCTTTCTTTTCGTGCGTGTCCTGTTTAAGAGCTCCTCTATCCTATGTTGGAAACGTTCTCCGGTATTTTAATTTCTTTGGCAATGTCGCCTTTATTTCAACTGGAGTTTATTTTTGTGAATGATAGGAGCCTATGATAGACTGGCCTTTAACTTTTGTTCTTTTTAAACAGATGGTCAATTATCTCAGACTTATTTATAAATTAAGTCATTCTTTCTCCAAATGTCACATTTTCGTTGTCTAACTTCCTCTATACACAGGAGTCTGTTTCTGAACTTTCCTTTCTGCTCCGCTGATTCAATGTTATGAGGTTACAACAAAGCTTTAAGACTTTCTCATGTTCTGATGGGGCTATTGTTTTCCTCTTTGCCTTGTACACTTCTTTCAGTTAGTCAGGTTCCCCCCAACCCCCTCACACACACCAAATTATGTTGGGATGTTGATTGGGATTGCACTGCATTTATAGATTATTTTGGGGCAGATCTGACACACCTTCACAATGCCGAGTTTTCCCTTCTGTGAATGATTTAGATATTTTAAAACAGCTACCTCGCCTTCAGTCACACATTTCTCTTTATTTCCTTCAGAGTGTTTGTTACTATGTTACATTATCGTGTTTTTTTTTTTAATTTTATGTATTTATTTTTGAGAGAGGGAAAGAGAAAGAGAAGAGAGGGGAGGGGAGAGAGAATTTCAAGCAGGCTCTAGGCTATCAGCACAGAGCACCACACAGGGGCTCGATCTCACCAACCATGAGTTCAGGACCTGAGCCGAAATCGAGAGTCAGACGACGTGTAACCAACTGAGCCACCCAGTCACCCCTACGTTATTGTGTCACTGATTGATTTCCTGTTTTTTATCTGCGCGTAGAATAAACGCAAAAGTTCCCTGGCCTGGAACAGAGCATTCTTTTAATGACTGAGTGAAATAACCTTGGATTTCCAAAGCTTGGAGTTTCTCAGTTTGAAAAATCCAACTTCTTTTATTTCTTTGTTATTTGGTTCCCACCCCACTGCACACCTGCCATTGCTTCACTCTCGTCAGTAAGCCAAGGGCACCCGTTAGCAAGGACGCACCACGGACCTGTTTGATCAGCCCCTCTACCACCTTACGTAGCGCTCATCCCACTACCTGCCCCAGTGCTGTCCTGCTCTCTCAGCCCCTGCCTCGCCCCTGCGTGGGCTCTGCCGATGGGGAATGTTCTTCTCCCCAAGGTCTGAAGGGCTGCTTCCTGGAGAAAAGTTCATTCTCTTGACTCTTCGGTTTCTCACCGAAAGCATTTTATATAGACTTAGCACTTTGACTTCCACCTAGACCCCAACACCTCCCAAATCTGTTTCCCTGGGCTAAATCTCTTTTTTGATAGATTTAGCAAACACGTAGATATGACAGCTTGCTGGACATTTGCATGTAGAAGCCTGAAAAGAGTCTTAATAACCTGCATGTGCAAGTCAGACTAAACAGCATTCCCAAACCACGTCCTGCCTTGGCTCTCTGCCCCCCTCCCATTGGGGTCTCCTCTTAGGAGAGCACTTCCCCCTCCCACTCTTCAGTGTCAGAGCTGGAACCACCCAGAAGCTCCTGCATCCTCTGTCTGTGCATCTCTCATCTGCCAGCCTCTCCCATGGATCCCTGGGTTTTTTCACATCTGTACCGTTTCCATATCCACTCTGATTCCACCACGGGTTCTCGTCCCCCACATGGCCTTCCTCAACAACTTTCTACGTGTTCACTTTTTGATCTCAAGAGGCCCCTCAAATCTTCCAAATCTCACCACATCACCCTTTTCCTAAAATCCTGACTAACCCTATGGTAATACTTCTCAAGTTTGTTCCATGCTGGCCCCACCATGGGAATGTTCATCTTAAATCTGTGTTGAATATAGCTGTGGTTTTGGGGGTGTTTTTCGAGTGGATATCGCCTTCATCATGACTTGAAAACTTGCCGGAGATGCACAGTGGCAACTTGCGGTCAAGCTGCCTGGCACACCGTGCAGACATCTGGCTCACTGTCTACTTGTAAATCACTTTGTTCATATTTTTCTCATTCGTAATGCTGGATCGATTCCAATTAGGAGTTTAATAATGAACTATGTAATGATTTAAACAAGTTTATAGGATTAATGCTGAACTGATGATTTTAAGTAAGTCTGAATACATAAATCCTCCCAAATTATGAATCTTTGTTGCTTACTGAAGAGAATGAAAGACATTGAGGAAGGCAGCTTTGTGAGGGGTGGATGTCAGAGGGCCCCATGAAGTCGTGGCTCTTCCCTGACCTTGACTGGAGATGGTTCAATGAGTCACCTCGGCTCAAGCATCAAGCCATGATAGCCTAGCTTACGTGGACCACACACTAATACATAGAACAGGGTCAGTGAACATTGGCGGAGTTCTTTAGAGTTCACTGGCTTCAATCAACTTTCTTCAAAACCACGTTATGTTAGGAAATAAATAAATAAACATCTAATAAAAAAAGTTGATTGTTAGGGGCGCCTGGGTGGCCCAGTCAGTTAAGCGTCCGACTTCAGCTCAGGTCATGATCTCACCGTTCGTGAGTTCAAGCCCCACGTCAGGCTCGGTGCCAATAGCTCAGAGCTTGGAACCTGCTTGGGATTCTGTGTCTCCCTTTCTCTCTGCACCTCCCCCACTCATACTCTGTCTCTTTCTCTCTCTTAAAGATGAATAAACATTATAAGAAGTCAATTGTTACATTTGGGAACATATTACTATGCTATTTCCCCCTAGAACCTAACTTACTTTCCTCATTATGGTTTCTTCTGGTTTTTGTAAAACTAGCTACCATTTTTTTCAATAGGCACAAAGCTGGAAAGCTAGAAGTTATGCTTGAGCCCAGAAGACGATAAGCCTTCAATGAGAAATGTACACAGGTAGATAATTAATTAGAGGTGCCATGGACCTACAATGGATTGTTTAAAAATTTAAATGAGCGCAGAAGTATATTCACTTGTGGAAGGAGCTTAAAGTTTCTGGAATGGTGAGCTGTTTGTGGCCCCAAGTCTCAACAGTATCATGCTCTCTGGAAGATAGCCGGTTTGTCTCCAGCCAAGATACATAATCTATATTTCCTACCATTATTTCTGCCTCGCAGGCTGACAAAACCCAGAGCAAATCAATCACAGGACTGGAGTTAATCCAATAGTCTTCCCTTCAGCTGCTGGAAATCAGGCCTCACATCTGGGAAGACAGCGCTGGTTATAACAAATGAGATCACAAATTTGACTGTTTTATTCGAAGCCTTCTCATGTTCACAGGTGAAGAGGGAGGTTAAATTGAAGTTAAATGGATACCTCCCATCCTCTGTACTATCTGCAATATCTGATAATACCCTCTGCTTTCTTGGTGAGATCAATTGCCTGGGACCCAGAGCTGAGATTTAATTGGCAATAACTGGCGTGATTCTAGAGAAGACTCTGTGGCAGCAAAATAAATGAGACTAACAGTATTTGATTCGAGGCCCTACTCATCAGTTCCCTTCCAGCCATCGACCAGGCTCTAAGAACCAGGCTCAAAAGCAGTATTTGTTCCTGCTAGGGGTGGTGGGCGGTGTCGCGTCAGCCATCACACTCTGCATTTGCTGGCGCTCTATATATAAATATAAATTGAGAAGATGTACAACTTGGGAGCAATTCATCAGCCCCAAAGTCACTCCTTCCTTCATCACGCAAGTGGAGAAGCCCGTAGGAATGAGAGCATTCTGATATGATGTCATATTTCTCTTCCATTTCTGCTCGTCCTAAAAGAAATTTATAAAACATTTAGTATTTCCAGTTTCCCAGAGAATAAGGAGTATGAATATGATGAACATATAAATATACAAGTTACATCACTTGGTCATGAGCATATTGATGTTAAGTGGATAAATTACCTAAACTCTGCAAATGAAAACCCTTATCAACAGCAAAGGTAATAATAATTATCATTGACTGATACTTCCTGTGCGTAAAACATTACATCTGTGTTTTATCATCCTCTAAAACTGCAAACTTTTATTTTCTGTTTTACAGATAAAGGAAATTGAAAGTAAGATTAAATCAACTGCTTTAAGTCACCAAGCTAGCCTATGATAAACTGATAACTGTCCCAGGCCAGTTTGATTCCAAATTATGTGCTTTACACCACATGGTAGATATAGGTTTTTAATAAGCTAGTATGTGTATGGTTTCCACGTCTCCTGAGTTAAGTCATGGCCACCATGAACCCAATTTGTCACTCATGGCAACCGCGGTTAAATATTCTGTATCTCTGCAGCAAGGATGAACCCAACTCTTTATCCAAGAACCATCTAGGGGTCTAGGAAACACGGATATTCTGAACCAGGATGACAAAGCCAAGACGAGCTCTGCCAGGTGGAGGCAGCAGAGTTCAGAGGATCGCTATTCAGGTAGCACATTCACCAGGAAGCTGGGGCAACTTCTAAGCGCTGGGCTGGTGAAAATGTTAAGAGAATCCGGGGAGGGGGAGGGTGTGAAATTGACATTCAGCTTCAGCCCTCACCTAAAATGAGGTTGGAGACCTGTGCAAGGCCAGGTGTGTGAAGGAAAAGGATCAGAGATGACACGGGAAGCAGTTCAGGTGAGAGGCAAAGGGAGTTCAGGCGTTCGGATAGGTTGGCCAAGACCAGCAAAGACGCCAGCCTCGTCTGAGTGGAGATAGGGCTGCACACTGTACACATATCTTTACATACATGGGAAACTTTTTAAGTTCATCACCTCTGTCCACCCACTTTAATATCTATTTTTCAATCACAGAAGAGATTAGTGCAAAGGCACTAGCAAGAAAGTAGCTATAATCTTCCACCTGAGTTATTATCCAAGAGTATGGGGGTAGGAGTGAATTTATCCTTTTCTGTAGTTATCTATATTATATTATATTATATTATATTATATTATATCATATCATATCATATCATATCATATCATATCATATATTATTATATGGGAAATAACTCATTCCAATTAAAAGCACACCCTCTATTAGCATTTCCAGGGTAGGTAAAGGAAGGTTACTAAAGAATATACTGGACCATCTGAACCACCCTCTCTCTGACTCAGCCTCTATTCAGTAGAGAGGTGGTGCAGAGAATCCTCTTCTGGAAAACAAGAAATCACAAAGGTAGAAAAAGACCAGAGATCACCTAGCTCAGTCCATGTGCTTTACAAATGTGGAAAGAAGATGTTTGTGCCATTAATTCACAGTGATGGCAGGACTGGATTATCAGAAAGTCTGTGACTCCCTGTCAAATTCTTTATTACCCAAATAAGGAAACATGAGATTCTAGGGAAGACAACAGAGAATGAAGAACACCAGGGGCACCTGGGAGGCTCAGTCAGCTGAGC
Organism: Crocuta crocuta; assembly: GCF_008692635.1. NCBI lineage: Eukaryota > Metazoa > Chordata > Mammalia > Carnivora > Hyaenidae > Crocuta > Crocuta crocuta. The sequence goes on along the minus strand of NW_027529424.1, from coordinate 8,365,794 downwards.
GTCCGACTTTAGCTCAGGTCATGATCTCACACTTTGTGAGTTTGAGCCCTGTATTGGGATTTGTGAGTTCAAGCCCTGCATTGCCCTGTATTGGACTGCTGTCAGTCCAGAGCCCAGCCTGCTTCAGATCCCCTGTCCCCCTCTCTCTCTGCCCCTCTCCCGCTAGCCCCCTCTCTCTCAAAAATAAATAAGAACACCAATGAAGAAGGTTTTCAGTAATTCTCCAGAAAACATGAAAGAGAAAAAGATTGAATCTGACTCTTACATTTGGAGATATATCAAATATAGGTAAAAAAAAAGGGGGGGGGAATTTTAGAACTTAACCCAAGTAGATAGATATGGTATATTAGTTCAAGCAAAAAAGTTGAGTAAGATAAAGCAATGTAAAACATAACTGTCTCAAAAAAATTAATATAAAATGGAGAAGAGAACAACTATAAATCGAGAAGATGTACAGCTTGGGAAAAATTCACTAGCCTGAAGCCATAAATAGTGTCAGGAGAATGTGGTTGACTCTAAATACAGAAAAGCGATGGTGGGTATACCTCCTGGCTCTCACACAAATCAAATAGTGGCACCAAACTATTTGGTAGGCGTACTATACTTCACCACCATTTACTCAGTCTAGTAAGTACATAAATACATAAACAGGAGTCGATAATATCGCTCAAAAATGTCCTGATGAAGCAGTAAGATTTACTTATTAAACCTTGATCTTTGAGTACATATCTTTTTATGGTTTCATATGATAAAATGGTAAGTAAGGCATCCTACTATATATCAAACTATAGTGCATCAGTTCTCTCAAACTATTTTAGATAAGGGGCAACGGGGTAGCTCAGTGGTTAAGCATCCAACTCCTGTTGTAAGTTCAGGTCTTGATCTCTGGTTTGTGGGTTCAAACAATGTGTTGGGCTCTGCACTGAGCGTGAAGCCTACTTAAGAAAAATAAAAAATAAATGTTAGATAAAACTGAACAAGTCTGTTATTATTTTTAAGAAATCAATTAATAAATATTTAAAATGTTTTATGATAAAGAATAATAAGTCACATAAACAGATGCTCTTTGGGGATCTCCATAAATTTTAAAGGCATAAAGAGATCTTCAGACCAAAATGTTCGATAACTTCTATTTTAGGGAGCCGCCCCAACCTACAATCTCTAGCATAACCTGTTCCCCTTAACTTGCTTTATTTTTCTCCATTGCTCAGTCCTTGCTTTCATATTTTGATTTGTTGTCCTGCTTAATGATTATCTCCCTCAAGTAGAATCCTAAGTCATAGGAAAGGGGCTCTGTCAATTGTGCTCACTCTTCTATCCTTGGGGCCTAAAATATCCTGGCAGGTAGTGGGCACTCAATAAATACTTGTTAAATGAATGAGTTAGGGGAATGATTAATTATATCTGAATGCCCTAAGAGAGTGAAGACTTAGGTGTCAAGCATGATAGCTGTCTTCAGATTTGTCTTCAGATATTTTAGGGACCTCTTCTCGCTGGCACTGAGTCAACTCAAAATGAACTGGTAATAATGGAGGCTGTTTTCAAATTACCATAAATAACTAATAATTTTAGGTGTTTGGAAATGGGACAGCTTCCCTCACCTGACATTAAACATACCTTTCTCTAAAGTGTTAACGATACTTACTGGCTAGCTGCAGGAAAAAGTCTTAAAATGAGAATTTCAAAATTGCCTTCTCTTTCAAAAGGATGAAGGGTTCTTAGATATCTTTTAAAGTTATTTTCACCAGTAAGATTAGGAATCCAAAAATTACCCACATACTTATATTTTTGTACCCAAGTATATTTCTGATTTTTATGTGCTACTTTTTATGGACAATTAGTTCCTAAAATTTAGAACATTAACACTTTATTTCAATAGCTTTATGAATGAAAAATCGCCCCCTAGAAACATCCATTTGTTATACCGTTGAAGGGAAAAGAATGAAGGCAAAGACACAGTTGATGGCATAGTGTTAACTCTTACTCCCTAAGTGCAGTTAGTAATAATTTTCTTTATTTTACATGAACGAAGTACTTCATTAGGCCCTTTGCTGACAGTGTGCAGAAGAAAAGACTTGAGCATAAGCCCCGTAAGATAAATTAACCTCATTGAGTCCGTTTCACTAACAACTTCCTCTGGAGTCAAGTGAAATGTCTTTGTTAATCAAGATGTAACTGAGTTCCTAAAGAATTGTTAAAACTGCCTAAGCATATCCGTGAGACACACACAAAAAATCATGGGTTATGAATGGACAATAACAAAACAACCAGCCCATTCAGAAAAACATTAAGAGCATCCCAAGAGCATAGAGATAATCTAATCGGTTGACTGAATGAATTATTCTTATTTTAACTCTTTGAATTCTTAGGCAGACTATTTAAAGAGGCAGCAGCTTGTTACAGAGATTCTAGCCAAGTATGGGCTAAACTTTCAGACTAGAGGTAGCAACGTTACATACAGAAGTCAACGGTATTCCTATACGCTAGCAAAGAACAACTGCTGATTGAAATCTTAAAGACATTGCTATTTGAAATCGCATAAAAAATTTAGGGCTAAGCCTGAATCTAACAAAAAGTCTGTAAGATTTGTATACTGAAAAATATGAAATATGAAAATTTGAATATGAAATATTTGTGAGAAAAATCAAAGAAGACCTGTATAAATGTAGGAAGTTCTATGATGTTCATGAGTGGAAACACTGAATACTGTTACTATGTCATTACTCCACAAATCTGTAGATTCATACCATCCCAGTCAAATTCTTAGTATCCACCTTTTTGGGGGCTATAAATTGATGAGCTGATTCTAAAATTTATAGGGAAAAGGAAAAGACTGAGAATAACCAGAAGAATTTTGAAAAAAAAGAACAAAATTGGAAGAGTCGGGCCACCTCATTTCAAGATTTATGAAAGTGCAGCAAAAATCCAGGCAGTATAGCATTCATGAAAGAAGAGACGTATAAATCAATGAATCTGAGTAGAGTTTCTAAAAGTACACCTACACTGGGGCGCCTGGGTGGCTTAGTCAGTTAAGCGTCGGACTTTCGCTTAGGTCATGATCTCGCGGTTCGTGGGTTCGAGCCCCGCGTCGGGCTCTGTGCTGACTGCCAGCTCAGAGCCTGGAGCCTGTTTCAGTCTGTGACTCCCTCTCTCTCTGACCCTCCCCTGCTCACGCTGTCTCTCTCTCTCCTAGAAATAAATAATAAAAATATTTAAAAAAATAAAATAAAATAAAAGTACACCTACACATACATGGCCAATTGATTTCTGACAATGGTGACATTCAATGGAGAAAGGATAGACCTTTCAACAAATGATATCATAACAATTCTGTTAATCCACGTGCAACAAGAAATGGAACCAAAATATTTCTTTTTTTTTAATGTTTTATTTATTTCTGAGAGAGAGACAGCACGAGCAGGGGAGGGTCAGAGAGAGAGGGAGACACAGAATCTGAAACAGACTCCAGGCTCTGAGCTGGCTGTCAGCACAGAGCCTGACGCAGGGCTCAAACCCATGAACTGTGAGATCATGATCTGAGCCGAAGTCGGATGCTTAACCGACTGAGCCACCCAGGCGCCTCAGAACTAAAATGTTTCTTATAGACATATGAATCTGAACTTGAAATGGATTGCCTAAATGTAAAACCCAAAACAATAAAACTTCTAGAAGAAAACATAGGAGAAAATCGTTGTAACCTTGACAAAGATATATTAGGACCCCAAAACAAAAAGCCATAAAAAGAAGAAGTGATAAATTGGTCTTCATCAAAATAAAAAACATTTTCTTTTTGATATACACTGTAATAAAAATTAAAGATATGAAACAGTCTAGGAGAAAATCTTTGCAAAAAATATCAGCTAAAAGGCTTGTGTTCAGAAGATTTTACAAAGAACTCTTAAAATGCAAAAGTAAAGCAAACAACCCAATAAAAATAGGTAAAATGTGTAAATAGATACTTCACCTAAAAAGATACATGGATGACAAATAAGATGCTCAATGTCATGAATTGGTAGGGAAATGCAAATATAAACCACAGTGAAATACAACTACATATTTATTAGAATAGATAAAATTTAAAAACTTAATACCAAATGCTGACAAGAATGTAGGGAAACTAGAACCCTGTTACACCATTGGCTGGAATGCAAAATGGTGCAGCCACTGTGGAAAACATTCTGGTAGTTTCTTATAACATTAATTCTATAACCTAAAAGTCCCACTTCTGAATGTTTACCCAAGATATATGAAACAGTGGCCCGCAGAAAGACCTGTGTGTGAAAATTCACAGGTTTATTGATAATAGCCCCACACAGGAAATGATCCAAGTATCCATCAACAGACAAATGGATAAACAAACCATGCTCCGTCTATAATAAGAAATGCAATTAGCAATAAAAAGGAATAAACCCTGATACATACAGAACATGGACAAATCTTAAATGCATCATGCCAAGTGAGAGAGGCCAGATCACAAAAGGCTATGTGCTGCATGAGTCCATACATGATATTCTGAAATGGCAAAAGCAAAGGGGTCAAAAATCACATCAACAATTAGCAAGAGCTAAGGGATTCAGTTAAATGGGGATAAGAGGAACATTTTAGAAAGTTGGCGTTATCCTATATCCTGATTGTGGTAGGGATTACACATCTCGACATACTGACCAAACTTAGAAAATTATGCAATGAAAAGGTCAAATGTGGGGCACTTGAAGGGGGCAGTCAGTTGAGCTGAGGATCCAATTCTTGATTTCCATTCAGGTCATGATCTCAGAGTTGTGGGATCAAGCCCCGGGTCAGGCTCCACACCTGCTTAAGATTCTCTCTCTCTTTCCCTCTGCCCCTCTCCCCTGCTCACACGCTCTCAGTCTTTCTTTCTCTCTCAAATAATAAAAATAAGTTACATTTACCATATACAAATTATTCCTTTAAAAACGTAATTATATCTAAATATATTTAGATAGGTGTTGAGAAAGAATTCGAATAAGGGCTGTCTCCCAACTCGTTCTAGGAACAAGGTGGCCAAGTGAACAGGGGGTAGGTTGGGGGAACTAGGCCCAGGTCATGAAGCAGGATTTCCTGCAGAAAAGACAGGAAGATGCCCTGTCATTGTGCCACCAGTACCAGTGACACAGAGACTTGGAACCTCAGAAACATTAAAACTGGATTGTTGACACTCTACCATTATGAGGCTAAACAGAGAGCATTCTCCCCGCTCTTACCTTAGCATCGTGATATATTGGGCACAAACTAAAATTTCTAGAAAACCAATAGAGGTGCAGCATAGTCAACCGAAGCCCAATATACCACAATGACTATTTCTGAAGGAGAAATTGGAACAAAAGCAGTCATCAAAAATAGACTAAGTATAAGCTTTTCTGAACTGAAGGACTGAGCATGTTGCTTGCAAAGGCCGACTTTGCTCGCAAAAATTAATAAAGACAAGTATTATGCCCCCCCAGATGGGTTCTGGGGAAAGACTCAGAACTAGGGTAAAAAGCAAAGAACACAAAAAGTTGTGTTTTTTTAACAAAGAAACAAAAACATGTCTGGTGATGAAGTTGTCTACTGATGACAATAAATGTAAGAACTTAGCAAACCAACACACACAGAGATTTTAGGTAAAAAACTATGACCCAGGGATTTCATGGGCTGACAAAGGGTCTTTTATGAGTAAACTTAACGGAAAGGCTTTCTTAAACATACAGGCATTCAGGAAACATGATGTACATGCTCTCTTCTTGGTAAAACAAGTACTCGAAGGTGTGCCTCAAGCAACCAAGAGATTGGGTACAACTGAGAGCACAGGAACAGGAGACGGGAGTCAGGAAAGCACTGGCTGCCATCAGCTATTCCAGTTAAAGCAGAGATAAGGAATTGCTAAGTGTAGATAGAAATCATCTGTTTTAAGGTCAAAGATTATGTTAAGGAATACAAAAAACAGAGAGGTGAGCTGAACCTCTTGCCCAAACTAGAATATAATTTGGGAAAGATTCGGCTCTCAACAAGATGGTAGAATTGCTGGTGCCCTATGTCAACTGCCTCACAGAAAAGACTAAGCACAGACAAAATGCCTCTGTGAAAATTCTAGAACCAGGGCTGAGGCTAACACACCCCCGTGACCACAGAAATGAGGACAACAGCATGAAGAAGGCCAGAGGGGCAGCTCCATTCTAACCCCATTGCCCCTCCCCCAACCAGCACAATGCCATTCTGAGAGCCCCCCAGGCCTGTGTTCCTTCCGTAGGAAAAGGAGAGCCTGCAGCAAACAGCCAGCTCCCCAGCACTGCGAGGTGCTTCCAGGGGAGTCCCACTGAGGTCTGCCTCCCAGGGATCAGCTGTCAGCAGGGCTAGATGACCAGGGAGCGCTTCTAAATCCTTTTAATCATCTATACACGTGTAACTACATATATTCATATACATGCTACTGCAGAAAAAAAGAGACTTAATTTTAAATTTGATTAAAGTTTTATTCATTTTTGAGAGAGAGAGAGAGCACAAGCAGGGGAGGGGCAGAGAGAGACGGAGACAGAGGATCCAAAGTGGGCTCTGTGCTGACAGCAGAGAGCTCAATGTGGGGCTCAAATTCGCAAACTGCGAGACCATGACCTGAACCAAAGTCAGATGCTTAACCGACTGAGCCACCCAGGCGCCCCAAGAAACATATTTTAGATGGCCTCTACTTGTGTTCAAAGTGTAAGAAAATACGATGCTATCAAAGGACAAAGGATGAGGAGAACTTTGAACCGATTAAAATGAAAATTGTGGATGAATGCTTTTGGATGAAAAGCAGGCTGTGTTTTGATAGCAAGACCGAAAATACAGCAACAGAGCTGACATCTGGTGTAGAGGTGGTGAGGAGCAAAGCAGAAGTGTAGCAGTCAGGGGGTACCGAAAGCACGCCAGTGGCTCTCACAAACCACAAAGGAAGGGACAAGACACTCGGCAGTAAGACAGTGAGCTTGCCACGTTGGGTAGAGAATAAGGTGACTCGTGAGCCTTAGCATTGTTCTCCACAGAATAAATGGGGCAGGAATAAAATTGTTCATGCAAAAAAATACTTAGCATGTGCCATGCTAAGTTAAAGAACGTTAAAGAACGTTCCCAACGTGAGAAATGGCTGTCCACTGAGTTTGTGATTCCACCGCATTCATTGTGATCTAGGAATATACAAGGAAGCTCTCACTTAGAGAGAGCCTGTCAACAGTTTTATATTTTGAGGATTAAGAAAGAAATCCCAGAGCATACAGGCAGGAAAAAACTCTAGTGGAAGCGACCCTGAACCCTCTTCCTTTATCGCCACACCCAACACCCTTCCCAGAGTCAAGGTCAACTCTCGTCCAGCCCTTACTGCTCTAGTGTCTACCTTCTAGAACACCAGCCCTCTTCTTTCTCAGGACACCTGGTCCTTCCTGCGTTCTGCCTCCTCCTTCCCTTCCCTCCCCTCTTCACCTCCCTCCTCTCCTCTCACCTTTTCTTTCTAGTCTCTATCTCTCTTTTTCCTTCCCTGTTAAAGAGAATGCTCTTTGGGTGCACCTGGGTGGCTCAGGTGAGCATCTGACTCTTGATCTCAGCTCAGGTCATGATCTCATGGTTGGTGGGATCGTGGCCCACATCGGGCTCTGTGCTGACAGCATGGAGCCTGTTTGGGATTCTCTCTCTCTCTCTCTCTCTCTCTCTCTCTCTCTGCACCTCCCCCAAACGCACAGATACACTGTCTCTCTGTCTCAAAATAAATAAAAATAAAAAACAAGAGAGAAGTCTCTGCAGTGTCTAGTGAGGGAGGATGGACAGAAGAGAGAGTAAAACACTCTAAAGACTAACATGTTAATGAATTTTATCCCTATCATTCTTATCAATTCAATTCCACAAACATTCGAATGCCAATTACATAAATACAAGTATCTCATTCAGTCATTATTTCCACAGCAATTTGTAATGACGTTATTACGTTCCAAGCCTATGGAAGATACAATGCAGCATAAAAAAGACAAGACCACTGACCTCAAAGATTACACCAGATAGACATCATTGCTGTCTACGTGTGAGACCTCAGTTAATTCTTCATTAAATAAGTGAACTCTGAAGGTCTATCAGGGAGATTCCCTTACCTGAAAACCAGTTGGATCTTTACAGAGCTGCACTTGGTCCAGAAAGGAAGGGCTATTTAGTAGTTTTGCATAAAATACGTAGGGGTAGGGGCCCCTGGGTGGCTCAGTTGAGTGTCCAGCTTCGGCTCAGGTCATGATCTAGCAGTTCGTGAGTTCAAGCCCTACATCAGGTACTGTGCTGACAGCTCAAAGCCTGGAGCCTGCTTCAGATTATGTGTCCCTCTCTCTCTGCCCCTCCCCTGCTCATGCTCATGCTCATGCTCTGTCTCTCAAAAATAAATAAACATTTAAAAAATTTTAAATTAGAAAATAGATAGTTGAAAAGGATCAAAAACAGAAAGATCTACTCGAGGGGCCACAGGTGGCTTCTCCACCTGGGTACAAGGTTCTCCAACTCCCTGGGGTGCTCAGTCAACATTCACCTCTGCAATGTGTAGAGCCAGCATCTCCCAAAGAAGCTGTGTATCTAAGGTTAGCATTTTTAGCACTTGGGAAGGTGAAAACAAAATCTAGACTTCCCTGAGGTTTTCTGGGTCTCTCATAGTGATTTTATTGTTTTATTTGTTTAGCATTTTACTTTTAAATGATTTTGGATTTACAGTAATTTGCAAAATAGTATAAGGAGGGGTGTCCCACATACTGCTCACCAGTTCCCTCTCAGAGCTCCTCTCAAAAGCAAGAGATTGGCATTGGTACCATCCATAGACTTCATTCAGATCGCACTAAGATTGCATGTCCTTGTGTGGATGCGTGTGTGGATGCGAGTGTGCATGCATGTGTGCATGTGTGTGTATGCATACGTGTGTGTTCCCATGTAAGTATATTCTTGCAACTACCACCACAATCAAGATACAGAACAGTTTCTTTTTTTAATTAATTAATTTATTGTGTGTGTGAGAGAGAGAACAGGGGAGGGGCAGAGAAAGAGAGAGAATCCCAAGCAGGCTCTGTGCTGTCAGTACAGAGCCTGACTCAGGGCTTGAACCCACGAACCTGAACGAAAATCAAGAGTCGGATGTCTAACCAACTGAGCCACCCAGGGGCCCCCAGAATAGTTTTATCACAACAAGCCTCCCCACATCCCTGAGTCCCCATCTCTGACCCCTGGCAACCACTAATGCATTCTCCATCTCTATGATTTTGTCCTTTTGAGGATATTCTATCATGGAATCATATCACATGCAACCTTTGGAGATCGGCTTTTGGACTCAGTATAATCTCCTTGAGGTCTGTCCAAGTTGCTGCGCAAATCAAGAGCATTTCTCAAGTGTATATTAAATGCCGGAGTAAAGTCACATCCAGGCACGCTGGTACAGGCTTTGCTGGAAGTAGATATGATAGTGTGGGCAGCAGTCGATGATTCTCAACAGAACAAGATCTTTGAAAACTACAGGTAACCGAAAGCTTCTGTCTTCTTGAGACAAAAGCATTCTTCCAGAATTAACGAGTAGGCAAATACTTGATTTGAAGGGCATGCTGTTCTTTGAAGTGTCCAGACCAAAAATGTTTTTTTCCCCCAAGTTTCTTGTGCAGAGCTTTGGAGATCCAACTGAGGACTCATCCAGGCTTTGGGGCCAATTAAAAAAAAATAGCTTGGCTTTGAAGCATCCTCCCTTCCATTGGCTTGATGGAGACAGAGCTGCCCCGGCTAGAAGACACAGCTTCTTGACCATCTGAGGTCTAGCACTTGTTGATCATCTTTTCTACTACGAGAGAATCTCTGCTTTGGGGTGATAATCTGAGAGCAGACCCTCACACTGACTGCTATTTAACCCATGTCAAAGACACACTTGAGATCAATGGTATTTGAGAGACCATCTAAGGAACCAGTCTGGATTCTCATTAGATGCATGTGCCAAACAGAACATTAAAATGTAAACAGTCTGGTTTATTTTAATTTAGCCCTCACAGAAATGCTTTCTCTGAACTGAGATTTGTGACAGCGCTCCCAGCTTTCATCAAGAGTGAGTATAAAAAATGCCTTCACAAACTGCATTTCTTTATTATTGTTAAATAAAGTTTGTCTTTTCCTTATCTGAGTAATTCATACTCCTTGAAGACAATTTGGAAAATGCAGAGAACCAAAAAGAAGAAAAATACCACAGAGGGTTCCATTTCCCAGACAGAACGGGCTCATTCCCATTCAGTCTTTCTTTGTTCTCTGAGGTTATTTTTTAAATGTTATGACAAGATAATAAACGTAGTTTGCAAAGAATGTACTTTTTAAATTTATTTTAATGTTTACTTATCTTTGAGAGAGAAAGAGACAGAGAGACAGAACATGAGCAGCAAAGGGGCAGAGAGAAAGGGAGACACAGAATCCGAAGCAGGCTCCGACCTGTCAGCACAGAGCCCGACATGGGAATCGAACCCACAAACCATGAGACCATGATCTGAGCCAAAGTTGTACGCTAAACCTATTGAGCCACTCAGACACCCCACAAAGTATATTTTTTTAGAAAAATAGTTCTGACGGGGCGCCTGGGTGGCTCAGTCGGTTAAGCATCCGACTTCGGCTCAGGCCATGATCTCACAGTTCATGGGTTCGAGCCCCATGTCGGGCTCTGTGCTGACAGCTAGCTCAGAGCCTGGAGCCTGTTTCAGATTCTGTGTCTCCCTCTCTCTCTGACCCTCCCCTGCTTGTGCTGTCTCTCTCTCTCTCAGAAATAAATAAAAACATTAAAAATTAAAACAACAGAAAAATAGTTCTGAGAATTCTTTTTATGTTATTTATGTCCTTAAGATAAGAGTCTCCACAACTTCTTCACAGAATATAAAATCAGGGGGAAAATGGTCTCTTCTACAAGTCAGTGTGGCTTTTTTTATCAGAGCAAACCGTGTATGGTGTCACCTTATTTCCCTGGTGCACTTGGTTAGGTGGACCTCCCATAGTATGTTTAACTGGTACTCAATTGCTAAATATATAAACTAAGGTTTGGCTAGTTTAGATGTTATCAGGATAAACAACTTTGCATGTAAGTATCATTGCATCGATCTATGAATAGTTCCCAAAGGTAAATTCCTATAAATAGAATCAGTAAGCAAAAAAGCATTAAACAATTCTAAGTCTTTGCGTATTTCTGTATTTGTACCACCATTATGGCCCTCGGTCAATGTGAGGATCTGAAAATATTTAGGAGGAATGGAAAAGAGCAAATAAGACAGGGTCCAAATTCCATGGTTTGTATACATACACCAAACCTAGACCCCAGTAACTGGATGAGGAAGAACCAGTGCGATTAAAAAGGACCATGACGGGTGTCACCGAAGACATCAAACATGAAAGGCAAGACACCGGATCAGGGACTCTTAGGGAAGAATGCTATGGTCTAAAGGGCCAGTGTCAGATGGGCAGACTTTTGCAGAGAAATCCACAAGAAATGCTTACAAATCTGGTTCATGTGAGAAGCAGGGCATGGTCAGGATAGGTTACTTGTTGGCAACTGAGTTCAAATCCTTCTATACAACAGGGCAAAAGCACGTTGAAACTCGTGTTTCTTCTTTCTTTCTTCTTTTTGTTTTTCCAATTATGACCATCAATCTATAAATGGAAAGGGGTGAGGAAACTGCAAGAGCTAGTTAAGAAAAATTTTAGTCTTTAAGCTCAGCTCTTCTTTCCCAGGGTAGTGGAAAAGCTTGCGGATGGGCATGAGTAAATACCGGCGCCAATCTTTTGAGCAGTAACATACACGGTAGACACCCAGGGGGTCTTAAAGAGATCTATTTCGAGTAAATATCCAACAAAGGTGGGGGCGTCAGTGTGGAAATGATACCGTAGACTTGTGACCATGTTGTTGTTCTAGGCAACATAGGCTGATCATGAAAAAGGATGATTCTGGAACACTCGTTACCAAAATAAGTCATTGCCAAGATCCTGAGAGATGGGTCGGGCTAACGGAAACACCACTTCCCCATGCAGCGCTTCCGTGTCCATCAGATACAGTTTCCCACCCGAGCTCACACCGTCCAGCAAGCCCACACCTGATGTGGACACTGTACGTTAGAAAAATGTTCCGCTTGGGGCGCCTGGGTGGCTTAGTCGGTTAAGCGTCCGACTTTCGCTTAGGTCATGATCTCGCGGTTCGTGGGTTCGAGCCCCGCGTGGGGCTCTGTGCTGACTGCCAGCTCAGAGCCTGGAGCCTGTTTCACAGTCTGTGTCTCCCTCTCTCTCTGACCCTCCCCTGCTCACGCTGTCTCTCTCTATCCTAGAAATAAAATTAAAAAAAAAAAAAATGTTCCGCTTCCTTTTGGCAGAATCAATCTTCTATCCGAGTGCCGGCTGGACCTCAGCTCGCACTGACTGCCTTGGGCCAGATGCCCTTGGGCAGGGCCGAGACTCGGTAATGCTGACCTAGGAAGGGGTGACATCTAGGAAGGCCTGTGGAGTCAGACAGGGTTGGATTAACCCCGCATCTATCCCTACCAGCTCTGTGGCCTCCCTGTGACATCTGTGTTCTAAAATCGATGTAATAATGTCTTCTTTGCTTTCTGGTTTGAGAAAACAGAGCTAGACCCCTAGGGCAAAAGCTCCAATAAAAAAACGGATTTTGTTTCAATGCAAGGAAAAACTTCCTTTAAAAAGAATCACCTGATAAATACAGAATGGGCTGCCCCTTGAGGCGGGTCCCTGTCATGGGTGGGTTGAGGCAGATAGACTGTGGATACTTTACAATCAACAGCGGGAAGGTGAAGAGACTCAGACACTTGCTACGTATGTAGATTGTCTTACCTGAGATGATCCTATAAACGGCATATTTTATTATTGTTTTCAGCAGGGAATTCAGTAAACTTGGAGTTCAGATCATGGATTTTATCAACATATGTAATTAAAGGCCTCGATTAATCATGTTTCCACCACAATTCTCTAAGTTTCTATAACTTAGGCTTCAGATTAAGAGTTGACATGATGTGGGGTAACTGGGTGGCTCAGTTGGTTAAGTGTCTGACTCCTGACACTCAGGTCATGATCATGCATCTTGTGAGTTCAAGCCCCACATCTGGGTCTGTGCTGACAGTGCAGAGCCTGCCTGGGATTCTCTCTCTCCCTCTCTCTATCTGCCCCTCCCCTACTCGCTCTCTCTTTGTCTCTCTTGGAATGAATAAATAATTTTTTTAAAAAAGAGTAGACATGGTGTTTTGCTAAAAAGTGGAAATTCTGGACCAGCACTGGGTACTTCCATTTGCACATAAAATGAAAGACTAGTTATTAAAAACTAAAATCCTTCCCTCAATAAGAATATCTGTTTGTTTGAAGTTTTCTTATGGTCTCAAAACATTTCAAATAACATGCTTGCTTTGAATAACAAATATTTTTAAGGGGACAGATGATTGAGAATTTAAAGCTAGAAACAGCTTGTTACTGGAAAAAATATCCTGGGCAGAAATTACTTGTAAAACGTAGCTGTGTGTGCAAAAGTAAATAATTTACGAAGTGGATTTGCATTCCTTGATCTAGCTATGGTAGAGTTTTATACATCAGTTTTTCTCGAAGTCTATAAAGCTAATAATGAGTAAGCTATATTCTTAAAATCTAAAAATTCATTAACAAGCTTTATGTTATTTATTCTTTGCAGCTGAGAGTTCGGGAACATAGGTACCTTTGAGAGAACTGAAGCATGTATACAGTTACGAAATCATGACAGCGTGAATTTGGCCAAGGTCTACGGGGTCCCATTTTTCTTATCTTCACAAATGAAGAGATCGGGTTAGATTAGACGTTCATATGAACATCTTTTGTCTTTTAATAAGCTTTTAAAATTTTTAGAACACTTTTAGATTTGCAAAAAAAAAGTTGCAAAGACAGTACAGAGAGTTCTCTGTATCCTCACCCAATTTCCTCTACTGTAAACATCTTAAATCACTACTGCACATTTGTCACAACACAGAAAGCACCGTTAGTACATGGCTATTTATTAGCTTCTGCATTTTGTTTGGATATCACTAGTCTGTCCTCAGGGCCATTCCTCTGCTCCAGAATCCCATCCAGAACACCCCATTGCATTTAGTTGCCACATGTCCTTTGTCCCTTCTGGTCAGTGATAAGTTCTCAGACTTTCCATGTTTCCAGTGACCTTGACAGTTTTGAGCAGTGCTGGCCAAGTGTTTTGTAGAATATCCCTCAGTTCGGATTTGTCTTCTATTTTCCCAGTGATTAGACTGGAGTTATGGGTTTGAGGAGGAAGACAATGAGGTGAAGTGCCATTCTGCTCACATCACATCAAGGATGTGTGCAATTAAAATGACTCATCACTGACAACGTTGACCTTGGTCACCTGCCCATAGTGGTGTTTGCCAATTCCCTCCACTATAAAATTAGTTTTTCCTGTCCAGACTCTGCTTTCTGGGAGCAAGTCAACTAGAGTAACCCACTCTCAAGTCGGAGAGGAGAGATTTGAGTTCACCCCTATAGGGAGGAATATTCACCTAAATTATCTGGAACTCTGTGAGGAAGATTTGTCTCTTCCTTCCCTTTTCAATAGTATTTTTGTATCAACATGGACTCATGGATTTTTTTTGGCCATTCTAAAATATGTGTCCTCGTATCTTATTGTTGTTTCACACTAAAAAGAAAATATTACTTGCCCACAATCACATAGTAAGCCTAGAAATGTACTGTGTTGTAGTATATACCCCAAACAATGGCCAATTCCAGTCTTGTTCCTAGCTTCATCGAGAGCCCATTAGAGAATGAACAACTTGCAGGAGAGGCCTCTTTTTTATTTTTAGGTCCTTGTTTAGAGAATGAACAACTTGAAGGAGAGACTTCTTTTTTATTTTTAGGTCCTTGTGCAAGTCTGAGTACAATATACACTGGAGACTATTGAATATGGAGATTCACAGTGAGGACTATTGAGACCCAGGCCTAAGGATTCATGCTAGTCTGTGAAAGTGTTTATGATTCACTCCAGACTTCCTCCCTACATCTGCTCAGTGGACCAGCAGATATGTGCTATTGGTCATTGGTTTAAATGAGTAAGAAAACAAAGATAGTTAAACCCAATGTAGATTATCCATAGATGCTCTGATGGGGAGAGGAAGAGAAAGAGAGGAGGAATCTGAAAAGATACTCCACATTAGAAATGGCACGGAAGAACCAGAATGGTCAACTTTATATATACTTTATATATTAAGGTCACTGTATGATAAATCACTGTCATAATCTCATAAACATACCTACACTGGCGCCCATGATGGGCTGTTAATCAGCTTGGGCTGCCGAGGGACACTAATCCCTCCATGGGGGCCCCACCCATACAGCCTCATCTAAACCTAATTACTTCCCAAAACTCCATCTCCAAACACCACCACATTAGGGGTTAGGTCTTCAACGTATAAATTGGGGTGGAGGGAAAGACAAACATTCAACCCCTGACAGATGAGTAGTTTGGGACAGCAGGTAATATACCTTTCTAGATTAAACAATGTCAAGAGGGGACTGAGGGATTGGTGGCATACTCCAAACCAGACATTTTCAAACTCTAGGTTTCCTGTGCTATATTTCATTACAAATTTCTGATTCGGTAAGTCCTGGGACGGAACTTCCAATGTGCACTTGTATCAAGTTCCCAGGCGATTCTGATGCTGCTGGTCTATGGACCATTTTTTGAGAAGTGCTTCTGCAAATCATTGAACGAGTCAGAGGCACAGGTAATAATTTAACCTATTTTCCTGATCTACATCACCAGAACATTCTTTATTTGAAAACCGACCATAGTCATCATCAGCTTTCCTTCCGACAACCAAACTAAATGTGTGTGACTTGGTTACCACCAAACCGAGGTGGATGTGATTTGGAAGTGATTTAATTTGGTGGGAGGGGACACCAAGGGGATTTTTCTAATCTCCCCTTTCCAAAGTTAGGTTTTTTCCATTTAAAGATAGTTGACATAGACAAGTAAGTAAGAAAACAAAGAAGATATCATGGCTTGACGTGCTAGCACACCTTGACAAGACATACCTGAGTTACTATTTGTCTGCACCATTTTGCAAAGTCACCTGTGCCGACCATAGTCTTCTATGCAGAACATCAGAAGTCGGACGAGGTGGTTGGAAAGGTATTTCTCACCAGAACATTGTGTCCCATTCATTCATCTATTCAACAGATGGTTTTGGAATGTTTGATTTGAGCCAGGCTCTGTGCTGTTCCCTGGGAATGAAGCTGTGAATAAGACCCACTTAGAGTGTTTTCATTAGGGGACACACAACATGGTGTGTGTTGAGTCAGGAAAATTGGGCTTTACTTCTCACCTGAGAGCTGAATGAGTAGCATTCAGGTGTCCTTTCGATTCTTTTTCCACCTTTAACAAACTAACATTGCAACAACCTGCCAGCCTACTGGTCTACCCATTTCAATCATTGCAAACATGAGACAAGACCACCAACAACATGGGAAATACACTTTGCTCTCTCCACCAAACACAAGAACTAGCATGATTAACGTATTTCCTATTCTAACAGAATCAACCTTTCTACTGTCATTTTCCTATCTAAAATGTTTTTGATATGGGGCACCAAGGCAGCTCAGTCAGTTGAGTATCTGACTCTTTGTTTTTAATGTTTTATTTGTTTCTAAGAGAGAGAGAGAGAGACAGCGTGAGCAGGGGAGGGTCAGAGAGAGAGGGAGTCACAGACTGAAACAGGCTCCAGGCTCTGAGCTGGCAGTCAGCACAGAACCCGACGCGGGGCTCAAACCCACGAACCGTGAGGTCATGACCTAAGTGAAAGTCCGACGCTTAACCGACTAAGTCACCCAGGCTCCCCTGAGTATCTGACTCTTGATTTCAGCTCAGGTCATGAGCTCATGGTTCATGAATTTGAGTCCTGCATTGGTCTCTGTGCTGACAGCACAGAATCTGCTTGGGATTCTCTCTCTCTCTCTCTCTGCCCCTCCTCCACCATTTCTCTCTCTCAAAATAAATAACTTTAAAAACTTTTTAAATGTCTGTTTTTCCTGAAGAAGTCCACCATAATTGGAAACGTGAGACACAATAGCCTAGAGCAGTGTATTAACTCCATAGCCTCAAATCCAGAAATGTGGGACCACACTGTATTAAGAATAGTGAACTTTTTTCACAACCCAGTTGATGATGTATTTGCCTTATGAGCCCAATTATCATCACTTATGAAGTTTCCAGGACAACTGAGAACACCTGGCTTAATCTAGCAAGTTACTTAGACCAAAGGTGAATTTTCTGCTATTATTACTTTTGTTACTTATAGAATATAATAATTATGGTAGAGTGTATATTTCATAATTCATTCTTCATACACTTCTTGGGGAAGTCCTACATGAAGTCTATCTTCTCCTCAGTAGAAACAGCATCACCTACTTCTGAATCTAACAGATTCAAATCAAAGTTTAATTTTTATTGATGGTAAAATTCAGGGAGGATCTAGGCACTTACTCTTTCATCTGAAGGAAGCTTAAGATTTCTGCTCTTAAGCTTAAATCAAAGTTAAATCAAACGGTGCACATGACAGCACTTTGTAAATAACAAAAAAAAAATAATATCAATAGTATATATTATAAGCGCCGCTCATTGGAAACAAAATATTCAATAAATAGAAATTATCAATGGCTGAAATATTTCTCTTTTCTGATGCTCCACACCACTCTTCTTATTGGCTGTCTGTACTGTTTCATAATGTCTATCTGTTAAGAATATACATGAAAGTAACAGTCACATTACATTTGCCCTCATCCTCTGGAAATAGAGTGCTAGAGAGTCAAGGAGACTCGGTTGAACGTGCTCATTGTTGTTACTGTTTACTTTTGGTTCTATGTTTTTTGGGGGGGTTTTGTTTTTTCTCTTCATTTTTTACTTCTTTAAAATTCTTAAATATCACAAAAATAGTAAAAAATGGCTGTAGTGAGTAAAACAATATGAGGTTTATATATATTTTTAAAAAACGATGGTTCTCCTCTCTTGTTCCTCCAATTCTATCTCCATGTCGATGTTAACAAGTCCCTGATGTTCTTCCAGATGCCCTTCCATGCATTCTTCTGTGTTCATGTGAACACCAAGTTCACATGTTCTAGACCGTTTAAACATGAACTTGGCCACCTCCTCCTTGGGATCCCTCTTTTTCTGCCTCCTCACCCTCCCATCTTCCTTCCCTTCCCCTCCCCCTTTCTTCTGTTCTTGTGTTTCTTTCCTTCTTTCTTTTTCTTCATTATCAACAACAATGGGACATACCGTTGTTTCACTTACGGGGAAACTTCCTGATTTTTTACTTAAAAATGGAATAGACATCTGTTTCAGTCAATACAGTCCTTTCAAACAGGTACATTGTATCCTAAAGTATAAACCCACTGTCATTTGCTCATCCTGTCATCTATTAACAAGCATGTGTGTTCGCTTTTTTCTCCCTTTTGTTTCTTTTTTAATCTTTCTTCTTTTTTTCTTCTTTTTTTGAGCAGGGAGGGCTGTCACACCAATTTTGTTGCAGTAAATTCCTTTGTGTATATATAGCTATATGAGCTAGGTCTCCAAAGTGAGATTTTAATTATTATTTTGAAAACAGAATGCCTTTAGAATTTTGGTAGGAGGGGACAGAGCCAGCACCTTCCTAATAGACTATCTCTCAATTGGAGAAAAATGGTGCACTCTGTGTTAATGTGCATATGGTGGCTATTATTTGAGCAGCAGAATATCTACCCTACGACATAATGAGATCCTTCAAGGCTTTTACTATGTTATTACCATTATTACTTGCCTCTTGAAACCTAACCTTATCATATTTTTATATTCGGTGTAAATGTGAGGTGGGCAGCGATAAAATCAATTTAGTAATAACTGTAATTATTAATGGTAACTATTATTCATTGTTCATTATAATCACTCATGATTTTATTATTCAGATAAATCTAATATCATGCAGATTTTAGTGCTGTGCATGTTATGTGGAGATTAAATATGGGTCTCTTAAATTCCAGGTGGCTAGGTGCCCTGCATTCTGAATTATCACTGAACTCTGAGAGGCAGTCTGGTCTATTCCATTATGGGGACTTGTCCCATGTATGCCTAGAAATGGACTTTGCATTCTGAGGAAGGTCTAGAAAATTGAGTCTTACTTACAAAATTGTTTAAAGTTTTTACTCATTTCCCTTCTACTGTATAACAATCTGTGAACTTGGAAATTTGGAATTGGGGCTTGTAAATCAAATGCTATACTGAAAGCACTAGTTATGGGACCATAAACCCTGAGTATTTTTGTAAAGGAAACTTTGACCCATGGACACTCGTTTATTTATTTTTTTTAATGTTTTATTTATTTCTAGGAGAGAGAGAGGGAGACACAGACTCTGAAACAGGCTCCAGGCTCTGAGCTGGCAGTCCGCACAGAGCCCAACACGGGGCCCGAACCCACGAACCGCGAGATCATGACCTAAGCGAAAGTCAGATGCTTAACTGACTAAGCCACCCAGGCGCCCCATGGACACTCGTTTATAAAATGATATGTTTTAAGAATCTGGAGCATGTTTAAAATCACATCCCTTAGATGTTTACAAACACAGTTGGAAATGTTAAATCTCTGTAAGCTAGAAGCCACGTCCCTGGTAAGAAGAGAGCATGCACCTGCAGACAGACTCTTATCTCTCCCTATTTGCCAGGTAAGTAGAAGCATAACCTCACCATTGGCTTTCCCCGTGGCCCCTGAACCAGAGCTTTCTGGTCTACCGATTTCCTTTCGATGTGTGCTCAGGTCAGATGAACTGTGAAGTGGGCTGTCCTAACTGAGTTCCCTGCAAGATGAAAGGGCAGAGGTCTCACACACACCAACGTGCTCTACGGAAATGGAGGTGGGCCCCCCCTCGCTTTGGTCCAGACAACCTTCCGCTCTGATTCCTATCAGAATTGCAAATGGTTCAGTTGGCACAGTTGAGTGTGTTTAATGATGGGGTGAAATCCTGCAGTTCAAACAGTGCACAGATAAAATTTGTGTTTTCATGGGATTGTATTACTTGTGACAGGCCCCACGTGATGGGATTTGGTCATTTTCAGTACCGTCAAAATGGCGTTTCCTTCCGCTCTCACCATTACTAGTGCGTCTGCGTACTTTGTCATACCAGCTATCAAAGAGGCGTCAGAGAAAGTAGAAAGACTAACAAAAGCATATTTACCCTGGGTAGCCACATCTCCATCACCCGTTATTAAATTAATTATTAAAGCTCAGTTTAGAGTAGGCTTCTCTGGGTGGATTCACTCTTTTATCATCCGGGAACTGTCATCTGGGCCTTCTTTAACTCTTTCCTAGTTAAACCATTTCAGCCTCCTTAAGAAAGAATATATACACCGATGAGATAAAATAAAGTAAAATAGAATAACATAGGCAAAAATAAAATCAGAGTGAAGTCTGATACCTGACACAGAGGAAATGTTTGATGGTCTACCCTCAAATAAATGGCATAAATATGCAATACCCATTGATTTAACCAGCACAAATAAAGTATGAAGGCCATGTTAAAAATAGTGCTGATTTATTCTCTTTATATACCAGGCAACATTCCTCCACAGGTAAATTATTGGTACCTATTGAAAAAGCTCTCCTCTCTTAATGTAATTTAGTCCATTCAATAAAACTTATCCAACAAAAATTTCTTTAAAGGAGAACCTACCACAGAGGCAATATTTCACACTATCTTAGAAAATGGGTTATGAGGGGCGCCTGGGTGGCTTAGTCGGTTAAGCGTCCGACTTTCGCTTAGGTCATGATCTCGTGGTTCGTGGGTTTGGGCCCTGCGTCGGGCTCTGTGCTGACTGCCAGCTCAGAGCCTGGAGCCTGTTTCAGTCTGTGACTCCCTCTCTCTCTGACCCTCCCCTGCTCACGCTGTCTCTCTCTCTCTCTCCTAGAAATAAATAAAGCATTAAAAAAAAAAAAAAGAAAAGAAAATGGGTTGTGAAATCAAATTGTTTGAGTCAAAACTACTTTCTTTTTTTTCCACCTGGGTAGACAAGGTACATAAACCCCTCTGCCCATCAGTTTTCTCCTCTGAGACCTGGGGATAGTAACTGCACCTCTCTTTAGGGTCAAGGTAAAGATTAAATACGTTAATACAGGTAGAGTGCCCAGAACAGTGCCTTGCACAGGAAGGAAGTTCAATGTATGTTAGCCAAAATTATTACAGGTCAGAAACAGGGCAAGGTGCTGACAGGGATCAAGACAGGTTAGACTGTAAGTTCTCAATGGTTAAGAAAGCCTGAATTAGGGACGCCTGGGTGGTTCAGTTGGTTAAGTGTCCAACTCTTGGTTTCGGCTCAGGTCATGATCTCATGGTTCATGAGTTTGAGCCTCAAGTTGAGCTTTGCACTGACAGTGTGGAGCCTGCTTGTGATTCTCTCTTTCTCTCCCTCTCTCTGTGGCTTCCCCGCTTGCGCATATACACACACTCTCTCTCCCTCAAAATAAATAAATAAACTTAAAAAAGAGCCTGAACTAGTAGTAAAAATATGATCCACACATAAATAATGAGGCAGAATGTGCTTGTCAGAAAAGAGGAAGAAAATTCTGTGCCGGGGTATTTTCTGAAGGATGCTGCCATGACTGTCTTCCCTCAACACAATGGGAGTTAACGGTTAAAACGTTTATCAGGTGCGGTTTTGAGTAAGTGCATGGGGGATACGTGTGTCTCTCAGCATGTTGGCTGGAAGACGATTTCAGATTTGTGCTTCTTGAGCTGAAGGACTTGAGGTAATTGGGAATTGAGCATTATGAGTACATTAAACACAATCATCGCACATTTCTAGTGACATAAACTTGTCACGAGACAAGATAGATTTGTGAGCAATGGACCCCTTGCTTTTGATAACAGAGAAAGGGTGAAAGACAAGAAAATGGCTGAGCCATTGGTCTTTCTCCATCCTTCTGCCTGAGACCCACTGTGCGTGCCCCACTCAGCAGGACACTTGGCTGAGACAGCCTGGTGCTGGGTAAGCCATCACCCATCAGCTGTCGGCACTCATATCCATTTTGGAAATCGTATCCACTGAAAGAATATGGCACCAAGGGACGCAAGTTGGAGAAAAGGCGATGAAGTTTTCTGTTTCCTTCCCTGGCCATGGCTCCGAGTTAATGGGCTTCTGCGCTGCCTGCTTGCTCTATTTGTTTTATTCTTCAAATTCTGAAATTAGGAAAGAGGAGCAAAATGCATAGTTCCAAGAGGACTTTGAGATGCCAAGGCCACACTGATGTACTGTTCCTAGGAATCCAGGAATCACTATGACCCTGGTTGGCAGGTAAAATCCACTGGGTATGAAATGGGTGTAGGAAAGGATGGCACGTTGCCCGATGTACTGATTGCCTCTTTTTTTAGACTACTTTTTAAGTAAGGGGTTTGGACTCACGACCCCAAGGTCAAGAGTCACATGCTCCACCGACAGTCTGCCAGGTGCCCTTGGATTGCGTCTTCTGAGTTATAGACCACTTGTCAAGAATTAGCCTGTACCTCTTCCGATGTTGATATAATTGTACATCCTTTGATCAAAGGACTTGTTTTCTGATTTCTCTTGCTTTCTCACTGAGGTAGCTTCCAATATGCCAAAGGCCAACCTCAGTTATGGTAGACTACATTTAGTTGGGGAAAATCAGGAATGGCTTTATAAGGAGGTACACTTGGTCCAGTTCTTGAAAATAAAAGCAGGATTTCCCCCAAGAAGATATGGGAGATATGCCCATGATAAGTGGACAGAAGAGTATGAGAAAGCCCAGAAGCAGAGAGCAAGTCTCTGCGACCAGGACAATGGTCGGGGTGTCACAGCGGCCAAAGGTCACCAGGTGGGAAGAGGTAGTTACTGACTGAGAAAGGTTCTACTCAAAAAGGAAAAGTCCTCTACAATCCATGTGTTCACGTGTGTGCGTGTGTATGCGTGCACACGCACACACATACAGACACAGCCTAATAACATGTTAATTTCTCCATTGGTAATCAGCAACACCTTCCATCAGGAGTGACTGACAGAACACCCCTGGCCTCTTTCATTCCTCAGGCTGATCCCCGCCCCCCTCTCCCATCTTCATCTCACGTGACGCACATGCTCGGGGCTCATGCAAATTTAAATGGTCATTTCCTGCATCTGGGCTCATAACGGCCATAGATACTTTTCAGTTTCTCTGATAACTGTCATTCAGTTGTTTTAAGCACAGAGTATTATTTAACTGTGATTTCATCACAAAAACAAATTTGCCAACACAATTACATCCCCACTCCTTTCTCCAGATCTTCCCATGAGTTCCCATCTCATTCAGCTTGCAGATGACAGACTGTGGCACTACTTGGCCTCCATACCCTCATAAGCATATTCGATAATCTCTCTCTCTTTCTCTCTCTCTTTCTCTCTGTATATATATTGGCCATATTTCTCTGGAGAACCCTAATTAACACACAACTCAAATGTCCCTTCCTTTACAAAAAGAAAATTACTCTCATCATCTCACTGAGCTCCAATGGTGTGTCTGCAGTGCTTATCATGACCTGACCTTTTGTGATTGTGGATTCTTTCTCTCTCTCTCTGTATCTCTCTCTCTCCCTCCCACCCTCCCGCCCTCTCTCTCTCAGAGAATATATCCTAAAACAAAGAATTGCAGATTGGTGTCATATTTTCTAATCTGAGTATATGCTCACAGGCCTTCAGGTCAGCTGGACTTACATGTTTTTAATGTTTACTTATTTTTGAAACAGAGAGAGAAAGTGAGTGGCAGAGAGAGAGGGAGACAAAGGATCCAAAGCAGGCTCCACGAGGAAAGCTTGGAGCCTGAGTCGGGGCTCAAACTCATGAACTGCAAGATCATGACCTGATCACAGCTCTACCAACTGAGCCACCCAGGCACCTTGGGCTTACATTTTGTACCCGCTATGAACTAGTATTTCCTTGAGATTGATTTTCCGAGTACTGATTTCCATGACCTAAATATGTTTGGGAAACTCCCCTATAGAATAACCATAGAATAACCACTGTCTGAGGACAGATGACCTTTCCATGGCAATATGCCTGGCATCAAAAATCATGTCTTGGTACCTAGTAGGTGCTCACTATACATATGTTGAATGAGTAAATCTATGAAGACTTTTCACCTTTGAAAGTTTCCCATTAACGGGCTTGAAAAATCAACAAAAGAAACTCGCTTCACTTTGTTTAATTCAGTCTCCACCCTAGTGGAGGCTTCATTGGGAAGCCCTTCTACAAGATATCTTCTTTGATCATCCAAAGGCTCTGGGAGAGGAGGAGGGGATCGTAGCACTATTGATAGTGGGCTTTGCTTCCTGGTTTCAAGATGTTGAAAAGCACAGAACGATGTGTGAGGAGGCACTTGGGGAGTGTTCCTGGACAGCAAGCGGCTCTTACCAAACAACAATTTGATGAGCTCAGTGCAAATGAATCGGAAACATATGGATTCCATTTCCCTCGAAACACACATGGCTTTAACAATTAAACACCACAGCGATTAGTAGGGGAAAGAATACACAACAGGGATTTAATGGAGTCCAAACATTTGAAAACACGTCTGAGGTCCTCCCTGAGCCCCAGATGGGGTTGTTCCCACAGAACACATGGGGTCCTAGCTGCACTGGCTTCAGCACACGGCGTCCTTTCCCAACTGCAACCTGCCAAGGACATTCGTAGTGACTCTCCCTGCGCTCTGTCAGGGACAGATGGCCTTTTTTTTTTTTTCCTTAAAGATAATGGTTGGGGTAGAGTTATGATTTTTTTTTTGGTTATACTTTCCTGTTTGTTAGACTGATAAGATACATGTAAAGACAACGTGTATGAGAGAGAGAGAGAGAGAGTGTGTGTGTGTGTGTGTGTGTGTATTCTGTGGTAATGCTCTCCAAGGAATCCAGATCTCTCCAAAGACATTACCTCATTCATTTTTATTGCTTGTGCCCAAGAGGCCGATGTGATTATTTCAGTTTCACATACAGAGAAGGAACCTGAAGAAGGGAGTGGCCAAGCTCACCCCTTTGGCCGAGGACAGGCCAGGAAAGAGCAAACCTCTCAGCCTGTAGCCCACTGCTTTCTCTCCCCAGATCCACGTGCCACCAGATTAATAAGGCCATGGACAGCATATAACTTAACTGAAAATTGGCATTCCTAAGGGGAATTCTGGCTTCTTCCAATGAAGCTCTAGCACTGGTGAGGAGGACGCAATTAATTTTTCCCCCACGAGTAAAATCATTATATAAACTATCTCAGCGCCCCCGGGGCCAGATACAAGACACTGACTTCTATGTCCCTGATGCTGAGCCCTCCGTCAGATGGCTCAGAGCCGAAATGAAAACCCAAAACGCCATATTATTGTGAGCCACTGTCTTACTTGAATGAGGGTGGCAATTTCCTAATCGGCTCAGACCCTGGTTGAGGGGGAGTGAGGGAGGCTTGCCCCCTTCCCACCTCATTTCAAAGGTCTGGCAAATGTGTTCTTTTCATCTATAGGATCTAATATTTTGAGGTTTTCCTGTATCGAATTCATCTTTCTCAAATATTTTTTTTTCCTGAATGGACCTTCAGGAAAATATTTTAGAGCTTGAGAAAAATTCACAGGGGATCCACACCTGGGGCTTTCAGTCCTGGTTGAGCATCTCATGGGACAGGCTTTAATGAAAACACACACGCGCGTGCACACGGTGCTGAGATGCCTGCTTTGACAAGGCTCCCGGACCCGTGCAGTTTCTCAAAAGTCCCCGGTGATTCTGACGGGCAGCAGAGAGCAAGCACTGACCTACAGCGGCCCCGACCCTGTCGCCCAGGGGTGACACACTCACAGCCATTGCCTTTTTGGCTCTGCGGATTCCTTCACTCCAAACACGCCTGTGTTGGGGCACCTGCTTTAGAATGTATCTAGGATTTGTTTCAGTCAGGTATGTTAGGACGTACAGCTATGGCAATGCGGCCCAGAAAGGAAGAAGTGTATAGTCACAGATTCCTAAGCCAAGAGAAGGTGCAGCACACGGCACGGGGTCACCGGGGAAGCACCCGGGCCAGCCTGGGGGAGGTGTCCGGAGTGGGGGTTGGTGGCGTGGGCAAAAGTCTTTATTCCACTGGAAGGGATGGACGAGGCTAAATAAGCAAAAGCTGAGCATGTTTAGGGGTGGCTCATTTAAATAATTTCAACAGAATCTGGGATGTGCATGGGGGGTGCCCTATGGCAGAGGAAGAGGGTCCCCAGCTATAGCAGCCAGAGGAAGGGAATTTGGGCTTGCATTTGATTGCTTTTCAGATCAAAGCCACTCACCTCCAGGAGCTAGCTAGGTGAGGGAGCCCCTCCCCAAGTCCACTGAGCCCCAGAATGGCAGAGCAATCACAAAATACAGAACAAGTCTAACCCGTGATGAATACACTATCACCTTAGCCATCTGAACACGAAATGTGAATCACGAGGATAAAATAGTGATAAAAAGCTTTTGACTATATGTCTCCATTTTATACACAGTGTTCAGGTTGTCATTTCTCTTTTTATCTCCCTGGGAAGTCTGGTAGGTCCGTGATAATCCCGTCATTCCTGAGAGGCGACACTGTTTCTTCACAGCAGAGACAGGATTGGACACTGTATCTTGGGGCCCCTGGCCCCCAGCTCCACGGAGCCATCCCGAACGAGAGCCTGGGTTCTTTGGAGAAGAGCTGCTGTGCATAGAGGTACGTTGGCAGGTAAAGAAGCCTGGGCTCACATAGCAGCAAGCATTTGCTTCTTGGAGCAGGAGAACATTCTCCCAGTGTTACGAGTCGGATGTGTGTTTTCTTGAAGAACATAATTAGAAAGGGGGTGTATCTGTCACATCTAAAATACCGTGGGGCCAGCCACAGAGAAGGCTGTAGCTTTCCGCAGACAAGACAGGGTGCCTGGGCCAGCAAACGGACATGGTGTCCTGTCTTTTCAATGACGTATGTGCACGTCGGTGGGGAGACATGAATCTGCAGCTGCAGATCCTTCCTTACAGTCCGCCTGGGCTGGAAGGGCATCAAACAAACATTTAGACAGAGGGCCCTTTAACCAGCTTCTCAGAGGCTGTGAATCAAGTCAGAAAGTAATTCAACCCTCGCTCTCAAGGTGCAAGGGAAGGGAAGAAAAACGGTTTCTTTAGATTCGATCCTCCCCGCGGAATCATTTGTCAGTCTCCGCAGCGAGGCTGCATCAATCCCGTCCGGACCACTTGTTCTCTGTGCAACGTCCGTCCTCAGGGCAGCGCGCCGGTGGCTGCTGGGACGTGAAGGGTGGTGGGCATCGCGTTCCTACAGCATCCTGCACCTCCGAGGGCCCTGAGCCTTCCCCTGATACTTTCCCACGGGTTGTTAGTACCATTTAAATAACTGCTTTACAGAAGCCGGATTCCGTGAAAGGCATTTGGGGTCCTTACTGAGCGAGTAACAAATTCATGTGACAACTTTGCTCAGGACATCAGTGCAGGTAATCTGGAATGAGCAGATTACCAGAGTACGCGTGTGCACAGAGCTTCAGTGGTTTGGACTGGCCGCGGGCTTGATTCCGCAGGTGGGGGGACCTCAGGTGCGGGACAGGAACTATGAATACAGCCACTCAAATACTTCCACTTCCATTTATTTTTTTAAAGCTTTAATTATGATTATTTATTTTGAGAGGGAGAGAGAGAACGAGAGTGGCGGAGGGGCAGAGAGAGAGGGAGAGAGAATCCCAAGCAGCCTCCACAATCTCAGTACAGAGCCCCACGGGGCTCAAACTCACCAACCACGAGATCATGACCTGAGCCGAAGTCCCATGCTCAACCCAGGGAGCCACCCAGGCGCCCTTGCTTGATATTTAAAGCAATGAGGTGGGGGGGCGCATGGGTGTCTCGGTTGGTTAAGCGTCTGACTTTGGCTCAGGTCATGATCTCACAGCTTGTGAGTTTGAGCCCCACGTCAGCCTGGAGTCTGCTTGGGATTCTGTGTCACCCTCTCTCTCTGCCCTCCCCCCCCCCACACTCTCTCTCTTTCTTTCTCAAAAATAAATCAACCTTAAAAATTTAGAATAACGAGGTGGAGAAATGAGGTCGCTCACGCATGTCATAGTGCTGGGGTGATGTCAGGGCTCCTCAAGGACCAGGACTTGGGGTTCCCGTCTCTACACCAGCGTTCCTTCTTCCCCGGACAGGGTGCACGTGGCTCGTGTACGTGTTTCACCAACCAGAGATTTTTAGATGTTGTGTGTTTTGTGGGTTTACTAATTTTTTTCTAAAATTTTTTAATGTTTATTTATTTTTGAGACAGAGAGAGACAGAGAATGAGCAGGGGAGGGGCAGAGAGAGAGGAAGACACAGAATCAGAAGCAGGCTCCAGGCTCTGAGCTGTCAGCACAGAGCCCAATTCGGGGCTCAAACTCACGGACCGTGAGACCATGACCTGAGCCGAAGTTGGACGCTTAACCAACTGAGCCACCCAGGCGCCACAGTGGGTTTACTAATTTTACTCCACAAACAAATACATGTGGTAAAGTGCTAAGTGACACCAGATACTTTATTACAAAGCAGTATTACCGCAGAAGAGACTTCTTGTGATAAACTTATAGCTGCCTTCCAATCAGTACAAGTCTTAACTTATGCAGTGTCCTTCTCCAGAGACCAGAGCCGCATGAACAAGCACAGAACAGTTTCAGGGATGAGCATGAGGACGCTGCTATTTCTGTTCACAGTCACTGATAAGGGGGACAGGGGCAGCCACCTCCAGCAATTCCACATCCTTTACAGCACAATGGCTCTTCCTTCACAAGAGCCACAATGGAGGAAAAGAAAATGCTGAATGCTCTTCCTGGTGAATAAATTTCTAATCAGAGGGGTGCCCAGGGGGCTCAGTTGGTTAAGTCTCCAATTCTTGGTTTCATCCCAGGTCACGATCTCACGGTCCGTGAGATCGAGCCTCACATCAGGCTCTGCACTGATGGTGCAGAACCTGCTTGAGATTCTCTCCCTCTCTTGCCCCTCCCCTGCTCATACTCTCTCTCTCTCTCTCTCTCTCTCTCTCTCTCATTCTCTCACTCTCTCTGTCACTCAAAATAAATAAATAAGTAAACTTTTAAAAGAAAAATTCAAAAACAAAAGAACAAGATGTTGACACACTCCACCCAGATAGGTCCATAAAGCTTGACGGAATTTGCTGAATTGCAGCTGCTAAGGAGTTCTGCCCGTCTTTCCCCGTGGAGACGGAGTAGTGTTTTGTCTATCCCACCTTTCAACTTCCCAGGCTTCCCATGGTGTACCCGCTCTGCCCCGGGACTCCACTCCACCTCTCTGTCCACAATGATTCCAGATTGTGTATTTCTTCCAACATATCTCAACTCCCTTTTTCCTTTCTGCTCATTGCTCTCTCCTCACACACACATCACAGAACACAAATGGCTCGTTATTAATGGAGGGAGCCATCTTGGATTCCCAACTGTAGCTTTTCATATAAGAATGGAAAAGAGCATCTATTACTTCCTCTACCACTGGTGCCTTTCAGTCCACTTGGGGGAAAAATTGTTCCTGTCCATCATTGAATGGGATTCCAAGGTTGTGCTTTCTGGAAAACATTCACAAGTTATAGTACAGGGGAGACCATCTTTGTTGGATTTTCCTAGAACCATCATAGCTAA
The DNA here is from genome assembly GCF_008692635.1 of Crocuta crocuta. Taxonomy (NCBI): domain Eukaryota; kingdom Metazoa; phylum Chordata; class Mammalia; order Carnivora; family Hyaenidae; genus Crocuta; species Crocuta crocuta. Next base: position 8,336,104 of record NW_027529424.1, on the reverse strand, counting down.
GTAAGAAGAAAAACACTGGGCACCTGGGTAGCTCAGTTGGTTAAGTGTCTGACTTTGGCTCAGGTCATTACCTCAGGGTTCATGAGGTCAAGCCCTGCGTTGGGCTCTGTGCTGACAGCTCAGAGCCTAGAGCCTGCTTCTGATTCTGTGTCTCCCTCTCTCTACCCCTCCCCTGCTCATGATCTGTCTCTCTCTCTCTCTCTCAAAAATAAATAAACATTAAAAAAATTTAAAAACAGAAGAAAAACACACAGAACCCTTGCATATCATGGGTGGGAATGCAAAATGGTGCAGCCACTATGGAGAACAGTATGTAGTTTTCTCAAAAACTGTAAAATAGTGCACCCTGGGATCCAGCAGCCCCACTTCTAGGTATTCATCTAAGAGACCTGAATCGAGATCTCAAAGAGGTATTAACAGTCCTGTGCTCGTTGCAGCGCTGACCACCAGCCGAGAGGGGGAAGGAACCTGAATGTCCACTGATCAATAAATGGATAAAGAAAACGTGTTCTAGAACACAGTCGACCTTCAAAAGGAAGGAAAGTCTGTCATATTCAACCACATGGATCTTGAGGACATTATGCCACGTGAAATAAGCCAGTCACAGAAAGACATATCTTGGACTCCACTTATATGAAGTGTCTAAAATAGACGAACTCACAGAATTAAGGAATGAAATGGTCATTGCAAGGGACTGGAGGAGGGAGGCAGAGGGAGATACCATCAAGCAGAATGAAGTCAAACAAGATAAACAGGCTCTAGAGTTCAGCGGTACAACCATGTGCCTGTGAGCAACAATAGTGTGCTTCCATTAAATGTACACTTTAATATGTGTTAAAGGGGTAAATACCATATTAAGTGGTCTTTCCACAATAAAATAAAATGAATGGACTCTAAATTGACCCCCATTGGCCCCTATTCTTTTTTTTTCTTTTTTAAAAAAAATATTTATTTATTAGTGTGCGAGAGAGAGAGTGCGTGCACGAGCAGGGGAGGGGCAGAGAGAGGGAGAGAGAGAGAGAATCCCAATCAGGATCAACACCATCAGTGCAAAGCCTGACATGGGGCTCAAACTCACAAACCATTGGATCATGACCTGAGCTGAAATCAAGAGTCAGATGCTTAACCAACTGAGTCACTTAGGCGCCCTACCTCTCTTTTTTGCTTTTGTCCACATTTTTATTTAAATTCCAGTTAGTTAACAACATACAGTGTAATATTAATTTCAGGTGTAGAATTTAGTGCTTTAACATTTCCAATCAACACGCTGGGCTCATCACAAGAGCATCCTTAATCCCTATCAGCCATTTCCCCCAACCCCTCAAGCCAACAGTTTTTCTCTTTAGTTGAGTCTGTTTCCTGGTTTGTTTTTTCCTCCCCGTGTTCACCTGTTTTGTTATTTAAATTCTTTTATCAACTCACTTCTGCTGACTCCAGACCATCACCCTTCTACTGAATTCTCACAAAGCCCCATTTCCCCTTCTCTTATTAAATACCGACACGCGTGATGGTTCTCGGATGGGCACAAAGGCTTGGAAGTCAAGGTACACAACATTCTCCTCCAACTTTTGTCAACCAAAATTAAACACTTGCCTTTTACTTGCCTCAGATTCTCTCCATAGAAAGCGTCTGCCCCAAGGTGGCCCTGCTGACCCAGCCAAGAAATTCAAAGTCCCCATGAGGAGACAGCAAAGAGCCAAAAGGAGATCTTCCACTCCTGTGGCTGCACGGTCATTACCAAATAATCAGGCACACATTTCCTATTTCGTGAAGCACCTTGAGCTGCATGTGCCCTTGTGCTTTAACATCATGTTTATAGAAAGCAATATTTATCCACTAGCATTTGTCTATCAGTGTTTTGTAAAATAACAGGCTCAAGGTAATTTCATATCAAAATTTCAGGAACCTTGGAGATTAATGTTAAGTCATTTAAAGCAGCTACTGTCTTCATAAAAGCCTTATTAAAACCATCTACTAATACATTATTGGACCTCGATTTTATTGCACATAAAAGACCTTTGATTTGGCTACATTTGGAAGGCATGCACATTACTGATTTATACTTCATAATCATTTTTCCAGTGACGTTGCCAATATACAATTTTGTCCAAAGTGATTTGCAATGTTAACAGACATGGAAGGAGTTAGAAGCAAAAAGCTGTGAGGTAACCCTCTGTGTGTAAGATAGGAATTGCAGCAGGGTCCCACAGACACCTTCTTATGCAGGAACCAATCTGCATGGCGGTCTTTCACCGCTGACCTTCCCCACTGCCTCCTCAGCACTTACCCCTTCCTTCAAGTAAGCGTGTTTCACTGTCCACAGTGACCTTGAGACTCATTTGTGAACGTCTTGCTCTTTCTTCTTTTACTATTAGAAGCTAACAATGCTAGGCTTTGACACTTCCCTTTCGGTCCTGTTCTTTCATTCATTCAACAAATAGTCATTGAGCACTTTCTCTGTGCCAGACCCTAAATCTGGCTCCAAAATACTCTATAGAACAGTCTAGAACTCACTTGTGAATTGCCTTCTGGGATGGCGGGCTTTCAACAGGAATTTGTTACAATACCAGCAGAATTCATCCTACCATACACCATTAAGGCACATTTTCATCATTATTAATGAAATATGAGCATTTCTATATGATTCATTTTATTAGTCCATTATATATACAATTAGCAATAGCACCTTTACTAGATAAAATACCTGTAAAAGTCCAGTGACTAAACTACTAAAAGGACATATAGATGTCTAGACAGTCTAGAAGTTCTGGAAGGTGCAAGAAAGTTGTGTCAAATGTCTGTCCTTGAAAACTGTTGCTAATTATCTAAAAGACTTACCTTTCTTTTCAGCAAATGGTTTTCTTTTGAACAGGAAAAAAAAGCAAACCATGTTTAGATCAGATGGAACCAGGGGTAGGTACAGTAGAAGAATTAGAGTCAACTTCAAAACAAGGCACAGTTTTGGCTTCTATTTCTTCAATGGGTTGCTGTTCCATTTTGACTGTAGCTTGCTGACTCACCATGCCTAGAACATGGTCTGTTCTCGTGCCCAATTTTCGTAGTCTTCCCTCCACAGTCTCAGTTCTTCTTCATCACCAGAGTATCTCACGCTGGTCTGGCAATCTTTGATCTTTAAAATTTTATTCGCATTTCCTCTATAATTTCTCAGGGTTCTTGAATCAGCTCTTTTTCCACACATCTGGAATCTTGGTTGAGGAAATAGATGCCCAGGGACCTCTTGGTGTCTTGTAAATGGTTACCATCAACCAGTCATCTGTTCGTATCAGCAATCTGCAAGCAACATGGTGACATTTGCATATACTCCCTGGAAGTTTCACTGGACACATGACATGATATAACCACACGACAATTATACCTAGCTCCACCTGAGGAAAATATGTATCACTGTTTCATAGCAGAAGATAGTAGTAAACCCATAATCATGTCCAAAGAAGTAACATATAGAATATTAAGCAGATAAACATTCTCTGGTAAATATGTCATTTCTGGAATTGCAGAGTAGATTAGTTGTTGTTGTTGTTGTTGTTTATTTGTTTATTTTGAGAGAGGTTGGGGAGAGAGAGAATCTCAAGCAGACTCCATGCTGTCAATGCATAGCCCAACTCAGGGCCCAATCCCATGAACTGTGAGATCATGACCTGAGCAGAATTCAAGAGTGGGATGCTTGGGGCACCTGGGTGGCTCAGTTGGTTAAGCGTCCGATTTCAGCTTAGGCCATAATCTCACAGTCCATGAGTTCGAGCCCTGTACTGGACTCTGTGCTGACAGCTCAGAGCCTGGAGCCTGCCTCAGATCTGTGTCTCCCTCTCTCTCTGCCCCTCCCCCTCCCTCCTCTTTTTCTCTCAAAAATAAACATTAAAAATTTTTTTTAAAAAGCCAGATGCTTAACTGACTAAATAAAGTATTCTTTGCTCAAGATGTAAAATGAAGAGGAGAAGGAAGCATGGTGAGGTGGAAAGGGCTGACCTTGGAGATAGATGGGTTGAGATTTAAATTTGTTTTGTTTCTTGCTCATATTAACACTTGACTCACTCAGCTTCAACTTCTTTACCTGTAAAATGAGAATAACAATAAAAAGAATATCAAAGGGCACCCCATGAGGGATTGCTTCTATTCTCTTTCTTCCTCTGGGTGGGGGGGAGGGCAAGCACCCAACATGTGTTTAAAATATGCACCACTCAACACATAAGACAGGAAAAATTTCAAGTACCAGATTTGAGATTGATGTATTGAGGGGATGGAGATTATTAAATTTTCTTGTTCAGAGGAAACGCAATTAACATGATTGGTTTGGAATTTTTTTTTTCATACCAAATTCACTTTCCAGTCCTTAAGTAATGTCGTGCCAATTATTGGCAAGTTGCTTCATGTTCATGCTTAATAAAAAGAAAAAAATCTTTTTCTTATACTTAAATGCCTATTTCGTTCCGTTTGGGCCATTTCCTTTGAACCAAATGCAAATGAATTAGGGTTGCAGCTACTTTATAATCTCCCTTTAATCAATCAAATCACTACAAAGCATCAGCCCACTGGGCGAGGGGTGACATAAATCATATTAACTCAATTCTGTGTTTCATTAAAGGATTTAGTATTTTTATGAACCAGAATATCTGGGTCAATGCCATGGAAACTTCGATCCAATTCCAAGCCTTATGGATTCAATGATCTGTAGATCACTGGATGGGATGAAGATGTAGCGCTGGCTTCCCCATCACTCTGGCCTCATTAATACGTAGTTACTTTTCAAGAGTTCAGCAGTGTGGAAGGGCCATGTGGGTCCTGGCCCCAGAATGTTAAGGACAAGTCTCAATTTCTTTTTTTATTAAAAAAAAATTTTTTTTTTAATCTTTACTGATTTTTGAGAGAGAGACAGAACACAAGTATGGGAAGGGCAGAGAGAGAATGAGACACAGAATCCGAAGCAGGCTCCAGACTCTGAGCTGTCAGCACAGAGCCCGACACGGGGTTTGTACTCACACGCTGAGATCATGACCTGAGCCGAAATCAGATGCTTAACTGAGTGAGCCACCCAGGCGCCCCAAGTCCAGATTTCATACAATGGGTTGGATGCCTGATAATATCTGTCTTCCTTTTTCCCACCCAGTTAAAATAAGTCTATGATTTCTCTATTTGCCTGTTCTCGCAATAATCCTAAAAGACAGAGTTGGCAGTGCAGATACCCAGTGAACAATACTTCCTAAATATCCCTTTTCACTTAATACTGTTTTCCACTGGAGAATTTATTTTTTATTTTTTATTCTTAGAAGATGAATAAACCATGACAGTCCAAAGCTGCAAACTTTCCTGTATTTCCACACTTCAGACCTTTCTGTATAATACCTAAATATTTATATTTTCCTTTTAAATGGCAGGCCCCAGAGTGTTCCTATAATATTCATGAGAAATGGTTAAGAGAAGGATCTTTGCCTCCTGAAGAAGGAAAATGAGCAAAGCTGGGAAAAAAGTTTGGGCCCGAAGTTTACAGAGGTTTCTAACACCTAGGTGATTATCACAGACTGAAGACTTTTCACTGGGTCTGCACTTTCTGATTCACAGGGCCTGGCGGTAATTTCAGTTGGTTGTTTCCGTTCTTTCTTGTTGTAGGTGGTTTGGAAACGATGGATCTTTTTTCTTTGTCAATCTCTACTCTTGACTTTCTCATAAAATTTATTCAATTATAAGCCATAGAACTCTAGAATATGAAATTCTAGGGCACTTTATTTTTTTAAGTTTATTGTATTTATTTTGAGAGAGAGAGAGAGAGCAGGGGAGGGGCAGAGAGAGAGGAGGAGAGAGAATCCTAAGCAGGCTCCACACTGTCAGTGCAGAGCCAGATGCAGGGCTCGAACCCACAAACTGTGAGATCATGACTTGAACCGAAATCAAGACTCAACGGCTCAACTGACTGAGCCACCCAGGCACCCCCTAGGGTACTTTTAGAGAGTGATTAGGTCAATTTCTCAGTTTGTAGTAGAAAAATGGAAGCCCTAAATGGGGAGAAGACTCACCCAGGGTCCGGGGCAGAGACAGATGTAAAGCTTGAGGAGGAACTTTTCATGGTCAAGTCAGCAGACACATGCAGGCCCTTTCTGATTCTTCTCAACTTTTTGGCATTATTCATGCAAATACCTTTTTAAATGTTAAGTTAAAAATAAGAATAGGATGGATTTTCACTTGCGTTATGTTGGCTCCACTGAATTTCTCCAAATTTCTAACATTTTACTTTTTATACTTTATTTTCTCCCTGAAACCAAATTTTTAAATTGAAATTCTTATATGTAATCATTCCTCAGTTTTCTCTCTTCCCTCTTCTTGTATAACCTGTCAAAGCCCAGACATCATTTGGGGCTATGTCACATGTTTCCCCACCAGGTCAGAAAAATAAATGTATTCTGCCCCTCTGGATTAACTATGGAGAAGCTAATTTTATATATAAATATATAATTTAGCCCTAACTATATGCATCCAACCATGCTAGCGGTTGAGTGCAGGAATGATAATGATTTGCATGGTTCGTCTGCTGCATCGTATTTCCTAGCCTCATCATGTGTAACCCCCTATGTATAGTTAATGAATCGATTCAAATCTTAGCCCCTGCTCTAATCAGTGATTGGCATTTTTGAGTCCACATACACAACTTTAATTCCACAACTTATCGCACTCCAGCTTAGGGAAAGTCATTTAGGAATTGCGAGCTTTCAGGTGCTCAACGAGAAAATAATAACAGTAACAGTAAACACCTTCTTTCCTGGCTCCCAGGGTGTCCGTGACACAGCTCAGGATTTCCGCGTCTATATGGATAGACACACCATCCAGCCTGCTGCCCCCATTGCCAACATGTGCACCAGTCAACCCCAAAACAAGTCAAAGACCCATGGGATCTATGCAAGTCACATCCAGGCTTGAATGAAATCGTTTTCGCCACTTTTGTATATTTCTATTTTGAAGCAAACTACGAACCTTAGAAGGAAAAGGTGACAAGATGTCAACAATGCCTTTTAGTCCGTGTTTTGAGAGGTAATGGGGGTCATAATTGTCAGGGCAGCGGAAGCTCAGAGGACGGAGACAGTTTGGCTCTAACCCCATCGTGGCAGGAAATCATCATATTGGTTCAACCACAAATGATAAAGAATGAGGCGGAGGAAGAAAAATCTGACCCGAAAAGCTAATCAACCTAGAAATGCAGAAGCTAAAAGGCCCCGGGGAGGGATTAAGGCCACAGCCAAGCCTCTTCTTAATTTTGTTAATCAGACATTTGTCAGCACAGGGCACTTTTCGCGATTGTTGAAAAAAGAAAAATCGGAGCTCCTGAATAGGGCCTGGGACACATCTTATTAGTTTCACGATCACTGGGGAGTATTTCTCAAGTTGACTTCCTAAAAGGCATTTGGGCTTCTGTCTCCTGCATGAAGATAATTATTTCTGTCATGATGAATAATTTAACCACCATCCCCAGCTCCCACACCCAGCTCCCACTTGCAGACCTCTCATGGCTTTCAATAAAAGGGGATACACTGCTCTGTCACGTAACAGCTTCTCTATTTTATGGACCTGGTGGGAATCACAATGAAAGCAAAAACGTTCCCAAACCTTCCAACCCCAAATTACTCTTGGTTAGTGTCACTTGCTTTTTCCAATATGGATTCATAGAACATTGGCACTGAATGTTTCCTTCGATAACTACAGGAGAAAATGAACGAAGCTTAGAATCATTCAGCCCTGTGATCAGGGCACACAGCTACCATGCAGGCTAGGGTTTTAGACCCGGGTTTATGCCCTGATGAAATAATTTACTTGCATCTCATGCCCTCGAGTTCTAGGGCAAATGTCATAGAAAAGCAACAGTCTTGGCTTGGAGTTATCGCACCCGGGGTTGGTCGCCTCAAGCACCTCGAGGCTTTGTTTCTGAATCTGTAAAATGGGTCTGATAACTTAAAAAAAAACTGTCTTATTTTAGAACAAGCTCAATCTTAAAGTCGTCACTCCTGCACAAAGAACTTTTATTGCCCTGAGCCATTTGCGAGAAAATTGTGACCACGGTGCCAAAAATGGTTGGCACTCCAGCAACCCAAATACTTGAGCGTGTATTTCTCACACACAAGGACAAAATCTACAATACAGCCATCGAAGTAGGATTCATTCGACTTCACCTGTTCCTTCCTGAACATCCTGTTGAGAACGAGGAGCACGTTCTGAGGCACACGTTGCTTTTCGTTGTCATGTCATTCATTGCCTTCAATCTGGAACATTTTCTAGGTCTTCCCTTGATTTTCCACACCTGGGCAACTTCGATTATTAGAAGCCACTCATTTTACAGAATAGCCCCAGTTTGGATTTTTCTGATGTCTCCTTGTGATTAGATTCGGGTCTGTGGCAGCTTTGTCACATAAGTGGTGCTGTGTTCCAGCTGCCTCCGATCTGGGGGCTTGACTTCGATTGTGTCATTAGGGTTGTTGTCATCTTCAGTCACAATGACCAAGGTAGTTTCTCCTCTTTCATGACATTTTCCCCTTCATCATTATTAGGTATGTTGTGGAGAAACACTTTGAGACTATGTAAGTATCCTGTTCTTATGAAAGTTCTAACTTAGTCATCTATTCATATGGATATGAATTCATGGCTTCCTCTTATTCAATGGGATATAATTTTTTTAAATCAGTCTTGACTTGGGTATGCCTGGGTGGCTCAGTAGGTTAAGCATCGACTTCGGCTCAGGTCATGACCTCACGGTTCATGAATTCTAGCCCCGCATCAGGTTCACTGCTGTCAGCTCAGAGCCCACTTTGGATCTTCCATCTCTCTTTATCTCTGCCTCTCCCCCACTCATGCTCTCTCTCAAAAATAAATAAACATTTAAAAAATCTTTTAAAAAGCTATTCTTGATTTTGATATTCCAATTGTTCCTGGTTTAACCATGTGGGACCCTCATCAAGCTACATGCTATGTCCTTCTGTTATACGTCCCTCATTCTGTGAATACTTCGTTATGTTTTGGTTCAACAAGATACTCCAGACTCATTTAGACTTTCCCACTTCCAAATCTGAATCTGCCATATCTCCAAGGAACACTGAACTCTGTTAGCATCTAATGGTATTTAGAAACAATGTTTGGGCATTAGTTGGGCTCATGCACACACTCACATTTACATCTATATTTATTTCTATAGTTATCTGTAGACAGTATATTGAAAATCATATGTTTACACCAATGCCTACAAATTTAATCTATATTTAATTTATATCAATCAATAAAATTCAATCTATATCAATCTATATCAAAATTATAGTTTTTTCAGTGTTTTTGTTCATATTTGCCACTCCCTTGTCTAGTAGGGGGGAAGCTGGTCTCCACCACTGGTAATATGCTTATTCATTTCACCAGTGTCTCAGCCTCTAGCACGTCTTCCAGGACACTCGGCCCGCCCTGCCCAGATGCCCTCCTCACCCTGTGTGAACCTCCACAAGCTGCCTGGGCCTCCCTCCTCCATGAATTACCCTCAGTCCACATCAGTTCCGGTAATTGCAGACACCATCCTTCTTCTGCTCAAGTCCAACCTCCCATGTGAACTACACTCTTATGTGGATTTCCCAATCACCCCACTTGAGCTTCACCCCCCTCCTCTAGGCCACCACACTTTTCTCCACCCCACACAGACTCTTTGCCCTGCCAACCTAAAGGCTTTTGAACTGAATTTGTCTAATAACTATTTGGTCTTGACTCCTTCCATGGATGGCTCTATGCTTGATGAAACATAGGACATCATCAATGGACACTTTATAAACTATGAAAAGCTTAATGTCCTGGCTAGAGAACTTCCTTCAAGCTGTCAGGCTTGTCAAGCACATGTGGCTCTCCGGAAATGGGAGCATCAGTGCATACCCTTCAGGGCTGGCCTCTGTGCTCTGCTTTTCACCTGATGACCCACCAGCTCTGAAACCAACACGTGTCCTCACAGCTGCCCTCCCAGCCTTTCTTGGCCCGGGCCCACCATCTCACCAAACTCCCAACTCGACTATGCTCTTCTTCTCACACTGTCCTTCAAGACAGTCCCCACAAAACTTACATGGAGGGAGGGAGGGCGATTAAGACAAAGGCAAACGCAAGATGTCGATAGTGACACTCAATGTATTCTTCCATCCATTAGTTAAAACAAAACTGGTTTTTCTAACAAACACCCAATGTGTTTAGTAGATCACAGAAAATAGAATATTTCTTTCCCTCTTCTGTGAAATCCAAAATGATGTTCGTGTTAGGTGGGCAGCTATTAGTTGATACTAGAGCTGCCGTAGCCACAAGCACCACAGACTGGGTGGCTCAAACAACTTATTGTCTCACTCTTCTGGAGTCTAAAGGCCCCAAACTGAGGTATCAGTAAATTGGTTCCCTCCAAAGGCTACAGGGAAGGATCTGTTCCAGGCTTTTCTCCTTGGCTTATAGGCGACCACCTTCTCCCTGGGTCTTCTGTCTGTGCCTGATCCAGTATTCCCTTTTCACAAGAACACCAATCATACGGGGTGAGGACCAATTCAAATGACCTCACTTTAACTTGACTGCCTGTATAAAGACCTGATCTCCAAACAGTGTCACATTCTGAGAGATATTGGGGGTTAGAAGGTCAACAAACGAGTTTTGGGGGAACACAATTCAGCCCCTAACAGTGGATCTACTCCAAGTATTGATTCAGAAACCCGGGCTTCTTCAATCTGTGGCTGGATCGTCTTCAGGAAGACTTCCACGTTTCCTGTGGTTGGGTAAAGCTGATGAAAAGAAAAAGAGAAGGGACTATAAAACACTGGCTGAGTTTACAAGTCTAACGCAAAGATAGAGCATATCGCTGGCTTTCTATTGGCCAGAACTTAGTTACATAGCAGAGAAATGGGGAATGTGGACTGAATGTGTGTCCAGAAAGAAGATTTCGGTTTGGTGAACGATCAGATAATGTGCTCCATCTCCTTCTCCATCCAGTATTACCTAAGAAGGACATTACAGTCCGGAGATAAAGATTAGAATATTGGTTGCAAGATCCTCAAAGAGAAGAGAAAATAAAACATACCATTTGTCTGCACTTCTTAGGACTCTCTTAATGTTTTCATGACCAATGTGTACCCTGTTGAAAAAGGATATTGAAAAAAAAAAAAAGAAAGAAAGAAAAAGGCAATGGGAGGTTGTCCCATATAGCCTGCATGTTTTAGCACTTCAGATATTCTGCTCTGGGGTGAAAACCCATGTCCTGTGTTGACTCTGGCAGTTGCCGTTCCCTTTTGTTTGCCTGAATGGGTTGTTCAGACCTGGATAAGAAACCCTAGCTTTCTCTTGAGAGGTCATTCTGCTTTCCCCGGGGCTCCTGTTACCTTTATTTTACAATACTAGTGATAACTGTAACCACCAGCTGGGTAGTGCTAAAAAGAGCATTATCTTACAAAACTGAAATTCACTGCTGGGAATTTTTTCTAAACACCATGATGCATAACAATATTTTTAATGGGGTGATTCCTACCAACTGGTTCACAAAACTCTTGTCATTTCTTTAAGCAGAATTAAATAATACCAGGCAGCAGCGTGTATAAGGCATAAATTACAGATGGCAGGAGGGCAAAGACATTGTGTGGTGAATAAATTAAAGTCTTCAATGATGAGGCGTGAGAGAGAAGTATGGGGAAAGAAAGCCGAGGCCACTAGAGAGAAATGTATTCAGATGACATTGAAATCGGTTGCGTGTCCATGAGGCACTAAGTCACAAGAACTAAGTGCATCTAGAGGAGATCTTTACTACAGAAGAGAAGGATTTTCATGGACACAGAACATTACCATAAAAATGTATGCTTTTAAAAAACCTTTTCTGCTAGATTATAAATTCCTCAAAGGGCAGGTGTGGGTCTGGTCGTGTTTATAAGATGAACAAAACCTTGAAAGTCATTATATATCTTATAGGTGGTAGTGAAACATATACAGGGGCAGATGCCTTGGCCCGGAGGAATTCCAAGCTTGTCTCAAAAGCAACTTCAAATTAAAAATTAGGTCCTTCTCGGGACTAGAGATTAAATGGATAATCCTCATCTTTGTGGAGATTTAAGTACTGTTTGTTCGGCCTCAGAAATATCTCTCCAAACTGGGTCTTTCTCACCACTTCTATAGATTTGAATCTTCAGCATCGCTTACTTTTTTTTTTTTTTTTGGATAGATTGAGGGTTGGTGTTTTGTTTTTGTTTTGTTTTGCTTTGTTTTGTTTTGAATGTTTTTCTTTTATCTCCACAACGGGGACTTTAGCTTTACTTTGTCTTTCCTCGTTTTGCTTTAGTGGTTGTTCTCAGGATTGCACTACACATTCTTACCTTGTCATAGTCTACCTCCAAGTAATATTACATCACTTCCTGTAAAATGTAAGGGAGTTACAACATTTTACTTACATTTCCCTACAATGTATCCCTGTTTGTATTTATCATGTTAACAGAGTGGAGTGGGCGATTCATATAACCATCCCGAAGGATTGATAAAAAATGAAAGACAAAATATTAGTGCCTAGGTATAATAAAAACTTTTAGAAAACTAGGAAAGAAGAGCTCTTTCTTAATCTGATAAGGGACATTGATGAAAAACCTACAACTAATATCATCTTTAATGGTGAAAGCCTAAATGCTTCTTCCCTAAAATCATTCCCTAAGAATGTCTTCTCTTCCAGTTTTTGTTCAACATTGTGCTGGGGGTCAGGGGTGTTCTTGCCCAATAAGTGAGAAAAGTAAATAAAAGGAAAGCAGATTAGAAAAGACGAAGTGAAACTGTCTTTATTTGTGAAAATATGTATCCTAAGGAATGTACAAAAATAACAACAAAATATAATAAGATATTGAGAAAGCTTACAAAATGCAAGGTCAATATATAAAAATCAATTGTTATACACCAGTAATGAACAATTGGAAAAAAAGTTTTTAAGTAACACTATATGCAATGGCATCAAAAAAATAAAATAGTTTAATAAAATATGTGTAAGATCCCAAACCATAAAACACTGCTGAGAGAAATTAAGGAAGAGATAAACCATCCTCATGGATTGGAAGAGTCAGTACTATTAAAATATCAATTATCTCTAATATTATCCATTTATTGAAAGCCATTCTAATGCAATTCTCCCAAGTTTCCCTGTAAAAACTGACAAACTAATGCTAAGATGCATATGGGAATACAGAGAATGTAGGATACCCAAAATAATTGTGCACGTGGAGGACGCATGTTACCTGATTTCAAAATATTAGGAAAAAACTATAGTAATCAAGAAGACGTGCCACTAGGGGTGCCTGGGTGGCTCAGCTGGTTAAGCCTCTGACTCTTGATTTCAGCTCAGGTCATGATCTCACACATAGTTCATGGGTTCGAGCCCTGCATCAGGCTCCGTGCTGAGTCCTGCAGACCCTGCTTGGGATTCTCTCTCTCTCCTTCTCTCTCTTGCTCTCAAAATAAATAAACTTAAAAAAAAAAAGTGACATGAAGCATAAGAATAGTCAGGCAGGTCAATGGAACTGAATACAGAGTCCAGAAGTAGAACCGCACATGTCTGTTAACTAATTTTTCTGACCTAAGAGAAAAGGCAATACAATGGGGGAAAGTATAGCCTTTCAGTAAGTGGTGATGACGCAAACAAACAGGGACCTCAATTCTTACCTCACACCATTCACAAAGCTTGTCTTGAAATGGACCGCAGACCTAAATGTATTTGCTAGTACTGGAACACATCAAAAAGAAACATAATGGAGAATCTTCACAACTTTGTAGTGAGTATAGATTTTTTTTAATTGAAACAAAAAGCATGAACCATCATAGAAAAAAAATAGATACTTTGGACTCCATCACAATGAAAACTTTCTGCTCTTTGGAATACACCATTAAGAAATAAAAATGAAAATGAAAACCACAGGCTAGGAGAAAATATAGTATATATATGATATATAAATATATATGAGACAAAGATTTGTTTCCCCTGTATATAATGGACTTCACCAACTCTATAGTAACTCAGTTAAGAAGTGGGCAACATTTAAAAGGACACCTCATAAAAGAAAATATCTGAATGGCCATAAGCACATGAAGAGATGCCAAGTGTCACTAGCCATCAGCAAGTGCAAATTTAAGCCACAATGAAATACTACTGCATACACACTAAAATAACTAAAATTTAACAGGCTAATAATGCCAACTGTTGACAAGGATGTGAAGCAACAGGAACTCTCACACATCTTTGCGGCTGGTGTCACGTAGTACAACGGCCTTGGAGATCTGCTTGACATTTTCTGATAAAGTTAAACATGATTTTATTATGCGACCCCATGATTTCATAACTCGGTATTGATCCGAGAGAAATGAAAACATATGTCTACAGAAAGATCTGTACGCTGATGGTCATTGAAAACTTACTCCTAAGGCTAAAACTCAAAAACCAACGTCATTACCAGATAAACAGTAAATAAATTGTAGTATATCTGCATAATTCAGTACTGCCCAGGAATAAACTTAAAAACTACAATATTCTCAACAACACAGATGAAGCTCAACAACGCTATGCTGAGAAAATGAAGCCAGACTCAAGAGTATGTATCCTACAATTCCACACATGGGAAATTATAGAATAATAAGCAAAAGGGATCTGTCATGACAGCAGATCAATGATTATCTGGGAAGTGGGGATTCAAAGGGACATGAGGGAACTGTTTGGAATGATGGAAGTATTCTGTATCTCCTGTAGATTGTGGATTGTGGTTATGTGTCAAAAACCTTTGAAACTATACATGTAAATGAGTACATTTCATTATACTATATATAATTTACACTTTAATAAAGTGGATTTTAAAAACTAAAAATAATACATCATTTTTAGGCTACTAACCTGCCAAAAAAAGTGTAGGAATTTCCCAGGGTTGATGAGGACATAAGTAAAGGACACATTTATACACGGCTAGGCAGAAAATGAATGGATGAAACCCTTCTGTAAGGTAATGTGGCAATCTTTAGCCAAAGCCTTAAAAATGTTCTGTCTGTTAACTATTCTGTTATTTTCCTATTCCTTTCTAGGACTTGATTCTTTTTCTTTTAACATTTATTTATTTATTTTCAGAGANGAAAATATAGTATATATATGATATATAAATATATATGAGACAAAGGTTTGTTTCCCCTGTATATAATGGACTTCACCAACTCTATAGTAACTCAGTTAAGAAGTGGGCAACATTTAAAAGGACACCTCATAAAAGAAAATATCTGAATGGCCATAAGCACATGAAGAGATGCCAAGTGTCACTAGCCATCAGCAAGTGCAAATTTAAGCCACAATGAAATACTACTGCATACACACTAAAATAACTAAAATTTAACAGGCTAATAATGCCAACTGTTGACAAGGATGTGAAGCAACAGGAACTCTCACACATCTTTGCGGCTGGTGTCACGTAGTACAACGGCCTTGGAGATCTGCTTGACATTTTCTGATAAAGTTAAACATGATTTTATTATGCGACCCCATGATTTCATAACTCGGTATTGATCCGAGAGAAATGAAAACATATGTCTACAGAAAGATCTGTACGCTGATGGTCATTGAAAACTTACTCCTAAGGCTAAAACTCAAAAACCAACGTCATTACCAGATAAACAGTAAATAAATTGTAGTATATCTGCATAATTCAGTACTGCCCAGGAATAAACTTAAAAACTACAATATTCTCAACAACACAGATGAAGCTCAACAACGCTATGCTGAGAAAATGAAGCCAGACTCAAGAGTATGTATCCTACAATTCCACACATGGGAAATTATAGAATAATAAGCAAAAGGGATCTGTCATGACAGCAGATCAATGATTATCTGGGAAGTGGGGATTCAAAGGGACATGAGGGAACTGTTTGGAATGATGGAAGTATTCTGTATCTCCTGTAGATTGTGGATTGTGGTTATGTGTCAAAAACCTTTGAAACTATACATGTAAATGAGTACATTTCATTATACTATATATAATTTACACTTTAATAAAGTGGATTTTAAAAACTAAAAATAATACATCATTTTTAGGCTACTAACCTGCCAAAAAAAAGTGTAGGAATTTCCCAGGGTTGATGAGGACATAAGTAAAGGACACATTTATACACGGCTAGGCAGAAAATGAATGGATGAAACCCTTTTGTAAGGTAATGTGGCAATCTTTAGCCAAAGCCTTAAAAATGTTCTGTCTGTTAACTATTCTGTTATTTTCCTATTCCTTTCTAGGACTTGATTCTTTTTCTTTTAACATTTATTTATTTATTTTCAGAGAGAGAGAGACAGAGCACAAGTAGAGGAGGGGCAGAGAGAGAGAGGGAGACACAGAATCTGAAGCAGGCTCCAGGCTCTGAGCGGTCAGCACAGAGCCTGATGTGGGCTCATACTCATAAACAGCGAGATCATGGCCTGAACCAAATTCAGAGGCTTAATCAACTGAACCATCCAGGTGCCCCTAGGACTTGATTCTAAGTAAACAAAATGTTCAAAGATTTAACCATCAGAGTGTTCATCTAAGTATTGTTTATCATAGCAAATATTGAAAAACTGTCCGACAATAAGATAAAGTTTAGTACATCATATTCATATGATAAAATGTCATTCAGTCACTAAAAAGTGGGAAATTATATTGCCAATATCGAAATACACTTATAATATTTTATAAACTAAGAAATGCTTATAAAATTGTATCATATGAACCTACTCTTGGGCAAACGCTTACAATAAAAAGATAGGAAATACAGGGGCGCCTGGGTGGCTTAGTCGGCTAAGCGTCCGACTTTCGCTTAGGTCATGATCTCGCGGTTCGTGGGTTCGAGCCTTGCGTCGGGCTCTGTGCTGACTGCCAGCTCAGAGCCTGGCG
>NW_027529424.1:8318784-8319069 GCF_008692635.1 Crocuta crocuta | reverse complement strand
CCTGGAAAAAAATATTGTGGTGATTGTTTTCTTCTTTTAGTTTATCCACATTTTCTCATTAATTTCAAATATAATGTGTGTGTGATGACAAAGATAAGAGTTTATGATGTTACCGCGATTGCTGGGTTGTTCTTAACAAGTAAAATCAAGAGTAGCATCAAGGGGCCGGGTGTTATGTGGGACATTATTAAGATAAACACTGTTGATATGACAGAGGCCTCACTTTTTGAGTCTGTATCTGTGGGCAGAAACCCAATTCCAGTGGCTATTCCTGGGCGCCCTCCC
>NW_027529424.1:8313174-8318181 GCF_008692635.1 Crocuta crocuta | reverse complement strand
AGAGACAGAGCACAAGTAGAGGAGGGGCAGAGAGAGAGAGGGAGACACAGAATCTGAAGCAGGCTCCAGGCTCTGAGCGGTCAGCACAGAGCCTGATGTGGGCTCATACTCATAAACAGCGAGATCATGGCCTGAACCAAATTCAGAGGCTTAATCAACTGAACCATCCAGGTGCCCCTAGGACTTGATTCTAAGTAAACAAAATGTTCAAAGATTTAACCATCAGAGTGTTCATCTAAGTATTGTTTATCATAGCAAATATTGAAAATAAACTGTCCGACAATAAGATAAAGTTTAGTACATCATATTCATATGATAAAATGTCATTCAGTCACTAAAAAGTGGGAAATTATATTGCCAATATCGAAATACACTTATAATATTTTATAAACTAAGAAATGCTTATAAAATTGTATCATATGAACCTACTCTTGGGCAAACGCTTACAATAAAAAGATAGGAAATACAGGGGCGCCTGGGTGGCTTAGTCGGCTAAGCGTCCGACTTTCGCTTAGGTCATGATCTCGCGGTTCGTGGGTTCGAGCCTTGCGTCGGGCTCTGTGCTGACTGCCAGCTCAGAGCCTGGAGCCTGTTTCAGTCTGTGACTCCCTCTCTCTCTGACCCTCCCCTGCTCATGCTGTCTCTCTTTCTCTCTCTCCTAGAAATAATAAATTAAAAAAATTAAAAAAAAAAAGGAAATACACTAAGTTACTGTCAGTAGTTTTACCTGGACAAAAACATTGTGGTGATTTTTTTCTTCTTTTAGTTTATCCACATTTTCTCATTAATTTCAAATATAATGTGTGTGTGATGACAAAGATAAGAGTTTATGATGTTACCGCGATTGCTGGGTTGTTCTTAACAAGTAAAATCAAGAGTAGCATCAAGGGGCCGGGTGTTATGTGGGACATTATTAAGATAAACACTGTTGATATGACAGAGGCCTCACTTTTTGAGTCTGTATCTGTGGGCAGAAACCCAATTCCAGTGGCTATTCCTGGGCGCCCTCCCGCCCCCCACATTACCATAAGACCTCCCCCACCCCCAGCTTCAGGTCCTCCCGACATGACTTATTTTGCCAATTGCTTCAACCAATGGACTCTTCTTGATATATCGATTTTGAAAGAAAACTGCCTTAGGAAGAGTTACCACCATTGATGACAACAGTATGGTAGATTTGGGCCGAAATGACTTCATGTCAGTGTAATCTCTTCCACGGTATTTAAACTCCATGAAGAGAAGAGCTGTCCCCCCGTAAAATGTAAGAGCCCAACATCTTCACGTGGTGTGAGGGGTACCTGGTAGATACCTGTATTTATCAAGTCATCACAATAGAATCCCTCCGTTGGAATTCTTGAGACCTTTCTGCTGCATCCTGGCCAAGCACCTAGTAAGTATCCTTGAAATAACTTGAGCACCTGAACTGAGAATTCCTCTGTACATGAGTCATGACAGCTATGCGAAGCCTTACAAGGTAAGGTTCAAAGAATTGAGTTAATTAGCTTGGTGGGAAGAAAGCTGAAGAGGAATTTAAAAACTATCCTCAGGAATCAGAAAGGTTATTGGAAATGGACTCTCTCCATCTGTCATCAGTATCTACATGGAGCAAAACTTTTGATGCAGCAGATAGGAGCTGAATAAGACACGCAGAGGACTTCCCGACCCCGCGCTGCAAGAGGTGACCTGGGGGTCAAGTATTCCTCCCTGGAAACCTTTCAGAATAGGGTAGACAGGATACTGTTCGATTAACCGGATCTAGTTCTGGATCAAAGAATTAAACAATGCCCCATGTGTGTTCTTCCAGCATGAAGGACTTGATGTTTTATGTCAACAAGCAAGTCAGTCTATCAGAAGAAACTCACTGAAATGGCCACAAAGTGCTCAGTGTTAATTTTTCTAAATACCTGTATTGTGTGTAAGAATGAGATGAATTACATTCAGAGCTCTATCCATTTTTAGACTTAAAAAAGGCAGCCCATCAAACCACTTCTTAATGCAAAGGAACGTAAAACTCACGTACACACATCACGCCCTGGAAAAGTTTCAGCATGCCGTCATCAAGTGTCAACCATGCAAATATCTACTTTGGTCAACTGTCAAGCAATAAATCAGGTGAGTTTCCTGTGCCCTTGGGAGCAGTCAAAAAGCTAAGGAAATTTGTTTCTTTCCCCGAACCATTTGAAAATGTCACGCTTTGTTTGCAGCTATTTCTAAGACCTAAGGTGCAATTAGGTCCCAGGAGTCAAAACATTCGACAACAAATCCAGTGAAGGAGGGATTAACCACACCCTGGTGAAATTCCTCATGGAACCAGGCTAGGAGTGCATTCAATGAAAACAACTTCAGTTTATTTAAGACTCAGCCCATGAAAACATTTCCCAAAGCCTCGGCTATGAATAGTTTTCTTGTGCAGCTTTCCAAACCTTAGCCTCAGGGCTCAAGCATTCTGTATAAAGCACAAGAGCTAGGAAGTGAGACTCAAGAGTCTGGGGGGTGTGTGTGTGTGTGTGTGTGTGTGTGTGTGTGTGTGTGTCCCCTCCTGCAAAGGCTTTTGGAAAGCAAGCTGCTAGCAAACTTTTGTGCCCCAGTCAAACTCCAGGGTCGCAGAGCAGTAATTAACGATCAGCACTGGCACCAAAATAAAGTGCCAATATTTTTTGGCCAAGAGGCAAATACAAAATGTGAGGCCTCTAGCATTAGTTAATGAACGATTATTAATTAATCAACTCTGAAATAAACAGCCACCTTCAGTTTTGCCAGAGAATGTTTACTTCCAAATTATTCCCTCATTACCAGTAACAACCAATGTAGGGACTATATTATGGCATCAATTTTATTAATGTTACATTGGGAAGGCTATAATAACAATAAAATGGCCTACAGCTGTTAAAAGAGTTTTTCTTGCCTATTAATAATGTATTTATGGTAGATGTTAAAATTCTACATCTTAAGCTGCAGCGCTTTATGTATAGGACTGGCAAAAAGATTAGCCAGGAATGAATCCATCACTCTTACCTATTCCCATAAGGAAGACTTAACATCATCCTGAATTTTGCAAAGACATTTTGTGCATAGAAACCATTGTGGCCAAATTTTTATTTTAGGCAAAATTATTAATCATTATTTATAAAACTGCTCAAGAGAAGCTCAGTGATATACTTCCGTGTGATGTCTAGATCTCTTTGCAAAGGACATAGAACATTCCCTTTCTGTTGGTCCCAGCTTGGTTCCGGGGACGAGGAGAGCAGAGACAGTTCCAAACAGTGACTATCCCAGCTGATTAAGGAGGCTGTGGGGCAGACCCTCTGCATACTTCTGTCTTAGTGGTGAAAAGAAGCCACTTTAGGAAGTAAATGTTTAGTTTCAAGAAAATCAGAACGGGGTTGGTGATTAATAGACTGCTTGCAAAACTGTAAAGCCAACATAGAAAATTCTAAATGTACATAAAAGATAAATTTAAAAGGACAGTGCTTATACAAAAGAGGGTTCGGCCAGAAATCCTTAACATAACAAACTCCACTTGGTGTTGTTAACTGTATATTGAAATGTTGATGTACAGTTAACGTGGCAGAAATACGTCTCCTGAGGGAAAGCCACAAAGATGATGGTGGGAAGAACACCATATCTGTAATCTGAAGAACGCCCTGAATTCAAATTCCAGTTCTGTGAGTTTGGGGAATTCATTTCTGTGAACCTCATTCATCACCCTATAAAATGGGTCAATAAGCCACCCTTGCAGGGTTACTGTGAGGATTAAATTACATAAAGTATATAAAATGCAAGGTTTACAGAAGGCACTCACTTAGTAATACGAATGTATCTTGAAATATACCCTGGGCGGGTCACCTTGGAGGGGAGCTAGGAAGGAAACTCCGCATAAAGCCACCCATTGAGCCATTAAAGTGAGGCCACACATTTCACCTCTCTCCAGATCCCTCTTCCGGCAAAGCCTTCTACCAGACTCCCCTGGGTGGCGATCTGGTTGCTCTCTGGGTTAGAAGGAGGAAAGAAGAAAGGAGAAGAATTTTTTTCCAGAAGAAAAAGGACGGTGCCTTCAAGCTAACAAGAAAACGCGATGGGACGGAGTCTACAAGGCCCTGCGTCGAAATCTTGTCCCACAAGCGTGCCCACAAGGGAAAATCTGCCACAGCTGCGGAAATGAAGTGACCATTTATAAACAGACAGAAATCCAAACTTGAGAAGGGGACCTTTTTGGTTCTAAAGCGATGCTAGAGGACATTCTGGAATCATCTTAGCGCAGGGATGAATGAGAGCCCGGTGAGGATGTGGTGGGAACAGAGGATGCCGATGTCGTTTCTCTCACCCTACCTGACTCCCGTTTGCAGCGCGCTCGAATGTTACCTCTTGTTACACAGATTTATTGCCAGCTTCTCACCCCAGGCCATGGTTTTCTAGGCTTTCTTCTGTCGGAGCCTCTGCGCCTCCTTTTCCTCGCTCCTCCTTCACTTTCAAGCACCTTTCCGTATCTTTTGTCTCCAAATCTCTTCCCCTGCCCCCTGCCTGCCCTCCTTCTCTCCCCAGAGACCCCCACCCCATCTTGCTTTTGTCCTTGCTTTGACCTTGAAAGGACCGTTTAGGGGATCTTCTCTCTCACCCTCTATCCCCTTTTAGTCCTAAGACATTCTATGGGAACTATTGACACAGAGACCATTTTGCAGAAAAATTTGTGTAGGACGATAGAATCACATGTTTTCCTTTGCCATATAATAAAAATGATCATTGTTATTACTACTACTACTATTATTATTATGATCTTAGTCTTGACTCTTGGGAAGCTCTGAACAAATTTGTTGCTTAAATACAGATTTCAGTGATAGCAGCTACTGTTTGTTGGTTGTCCGTCTCGCATCCATTTTTTCCATCTTTGCTCCTAAGAGAATCCCCATCTTCTTCAGGGGTGCCCACTCTCCTTGTGCTGCTTTGTGCTTCAGAGGAAGGGGACAAGCCCCCCCCCCCTCCCAACTGCCCCCCCCCCCCCACCCTGCT